>NC_134353.1:961986966-962279466 GCF_048569485.1 Anomaloglossus baeobatrachus
TACAGAGATACATGATAAGATCCTGTCTGCAGCCACCACTAGGGGGAGCTCCCTGTATACAGAGATACATGATAAGATCCTGTCTGCAGCCACCACTAGGGGGAGCTCCCTGTATACAGAGATACATGATAAGGTCCTGTCTGCAGCCACCACTAGGGGGAGCTCCCTGTATACAGAGATACATGATAAGATCCTGTCTGCAGTCACCACTAGGGGGAGCTCCCTGTATACAGAGATACATGATAAGGTCCTGTCTGCAGCCACCACTAGGGGGAGCTCCCTGTATACAGAGATACATGATAAGATCCTGTCTGCAGCCACCACTAGGGGGAGCTCCCTGTATACAGAGATACATGATAAGATCCTGTCTGCAGTCACCACTAGGGGGAGCTCCCTGTATACAGAGATACATGATAAGATCATGTCTGCAGTCACCACTAGGGGATGCTCCCTCTATACAGAGATACATGATAAGATCCTGTCTGCAGCCACCACTAGGGGGAGCTCCCTGTATACAGAGATACATGATAAGATCCTGTCTGCAGCCACCACTAGGGGGAGCTCCATGTATACAGAGATACATGATAAGATCCTGTCTGCAGCCACCACTAGGGGGAGCTCCCTGTATACAGAGATACATGATAAGATCCTGTCTGCAGCCACCACTAGGGGGAGCTCCCTGTATACAGAGATACATGATAAGGTCCTGTCTGCAGCCACCACTAGGGGGAGCTCCCTGTATAAAGAGATACATGATAAGATGCTGTCTGCAGTCACCACTAGGGGGAGCTCCCTGTATACAGAGATACATGATAAGATCCTGTCTGCAGCCACCACTAGGGGGAGCTCCCTGTATACAGAGATACATGATAAGATGCTGTCTGCAGTCACCACTAGGGGGAGCTCCCTGTATACAGAGATACATGATAAGATCCTGTCTGCAGCCACCACTAGGGGGAGCTCCCTGTATACAGAGATACATGATAAGGTCCTGTCTGCGGCCACCACTAGGGGGAGCTCCCTGTATGCAGAGACACATGATAAGATCCTGTCTGCGGCCACCACTAGGAGGAGCTCCCTGTATACAGAGATACATGATAAGGTCCTGTCTGCGGCCACCACTAGGAGGAGCTCCCTGTATACAGAGATACATGATAAGATTCTGTCTGCAGTCACCACTAGGAGGAGCTCCCTGTATACAGAGATACATGATAAGATGCTGTCTGCAGTCACCACTAGGGGGAGCTCCCTGTATACAGAGATACATGATAAGATCCTGTCTGCAGTCACCACTAGGGGGAGCTCCCTGTATACAGAGATACATGATAAGATGCTGTCTGCAGTCACCACTAGGGGGAGCTCCCTGTATACAGAGATACATGATCAGATCCTGTCTGCAGCCACCACTAGGGGGAGCTCCCTGTATACAGAGATACATGATAAGGTCCTGTCTGCGGCCACCACTAGGGGGAGCTCCCTGTATGCAGAGACACATGATAAGATCCTGTCTGCGGCCACCACTAGGAGGAGCTCCCTGTATACAGAGATACATGATAAGGTCCTGTCTGCGGCCACCACTAGGAGGAGCTCCCTGTATACAGAGATACATGATTAGATTCTGTCTGCAGTCACCACTAGGAGGAGCTCCCTGTATACAGAGATACATGATAAGATCCTGTCTGCAGCCACCACTAGGGGGAGCTCCCTGTATACAGAGATACATGATAAGATCCTGTCTGCAGCCACCACTAGGGGGAGCTCCCTGTATACAGAGATGCATGATAAGGTCCTGTCTGCAGCCACCACTAGGGGGAGCTCCCTGTATGCAGAGACACATGATAAGATCCTGTCTGCGGCCACCACTAAGGGGAGCTCCCTGTATACAGAGATACATCATAAGATCCTGTCTGCAGCCACCACTAGGGGGAGCTCCCTGTATACAGAGATACATGATAAGATCCTGTCTGCAGTCACCACTAGGGGGAGCTCCCTGTATACAGAGATACATGATAACATCCTGTCTGCAGCCACCACTAGGGGGAGCTCCCTGTATACAGAGATACATGACAAGATCCTGTCTGCAGCCACCACTAGGGGGAGCTCCCTGTATACAGAGATACATGATAAGATTCTGTCTGCAGCCACCACTAGGGGGAGCTCCCTGTATACAGAGATACATCATAAGAGCCTGTCTGCAGCATCCAATAGGGGGAGCTCCCTGTATACAGAGATACATCATAAGAGCCTGTCTGCAGCCACCACTAGGGGGAGCTCCCTGTATACAGAGATACATCATAAGAGCCTGTCTGCAGTCACCACTAGGGGGAGCTCCCTGTATACAGAGATACATGATAAGATCCTGTCTGCAGTCACCACTAGGGGGAGCTCCCTGTATACAGAGATATATGATAAGATCCTGTCTGCAGTCACCACTAGGGGGAGCTCCCTGTATACAGAGATACATGATAAGATACTGTCTGCAGCCTCCACTAGGGGGAGCTCCCTGTATACAGAGATACATGATAAGATCCTGTCTGCAGCCACCACTAGGGGGAGCTCCCTGTATACAGAGATACATGATAAGATCCTGTCTGCAGCCACTACTAGGGGGAGCTCCCTGTATACAGAGACACATGATAAGATCCTGTCTGCGGCCACCACTAGGAGGAGCTCCCTGTATACAGAGATACATGATAAGGTCCTGTCTGCGGCCACCACTAGGAGGAGCTCCCTGTATACAGAGATACATGATAAGATTCTGTCTGCAGTCACCACTAGGAGGAGCTCCCTGTATACAGAGACACATGATAAGATCCTGTCTGCAGCCACCACTAGGGGGAGCTCCCTGTATACAGAGATACATGATAAGATCCTGTCTGCAGCCACCACTAGGGGGAGCTCCCTGTATACAGAGATGCATGATAAGGTCCTGTCTGCGGTCACCACTAGGGGGAGCTCCCTGTATACAGAGATACATGATAAGGTCCTGTCTGCGGCCACCACTAGGGGGAGCTCCCTGTATGCAGAGACACATGATAAGATCCTGTCTGCGGCCACCACTAAGGGGAGCTCCCTGTATACAGAGATACATCATAAGATCCTGTCTGCAGCCACCACTAGGGGGAGCTCCCTGTATACAGAGATACATGATAAGATCCTGTCTGCAGTCACCACTAGGGGGAGCTCCCTGTATACAGAGATACATGATAACATCCTGTCTGCAGCCACCACTAGGGGGAGCTCCCTGTATACAGAGATACATGACAAGATCCTGTCTGCAGCCACCACTAGGGGGAGCTCCCTGTATACAGAGATACATGATAAGATTCTGTCTGCAGCCACCACTAGGGGGAGCTCCCTGTATACAGAGATACATCATAAGAGCCTGTCTGCAGCATCCAATAGGGGGAGCTCCCTGTATACAGAGATACATCATAAGAGCCTGTCTGCAGCCACCACTAGTGGGAGCTCCCTGTATACAGAGATACATCATAAGAGCCTGTCTGCAGTCACCACTAGGGGGAGCTCCCTGTATACAGAGATACATGATAAGATCCTGTCTGCAGTCACCACTAGGGGGAGCTCCCTGTATACAGAGATATATGATAAGATCCTGTCTGCAGTCACCACTAGGGGGAGCTCCCTGTATACAGAGATACATGATAAGATACTGTCTGCAGCCTCCACTAGGGGGAGCTCCCTGTATACAGAGATACATGATAAGATCCTGTCTGCAGCCACCACTAGGGGGAGCTCCCTGTATACAGAGATACATGATAAGATCCTGTCTGCAGCCACCACTAGGGGGAGCTCCCTGTATATAGAGATACATGATAAGATCCTGTCTGCAGCCACCACTAGGGGGAGCTCCCTGTATACAGAGATACATGATAAGAACCTGTCTGCAGCCACCACTAGGGGGAGCTCCCTGTATACAGAGATACATGATAAGAACCTGTCTGCAGCCACCACTAGGGGGGGCTCCCTGTATACAGAGATACATGATAAGATCTTGTCTGCAGCCACCACTAGGGCGAGCTCCCTGTATACAGAGATACATGATAAGATCCTGTCTGCAGTCACCACTAGGGGGAGCTCCCTGTATACAGAGATACATGATAAGATCCTGTCTGTAGCCACCACTAGGGGGAGCTCCCTGTATACAGAGATACATGATAGATCCTGTCTGCAGCCACCACTAGGGGGGGCTCCCTGTATACAGAGATACATGATAAGATCCTGTCTGCAGCCACCACTAGGGGGGGCTCCCTGTATACAGAGATACACGATAAGATCCTGTATGCAGTCACCACTAGGGGGAGCTCCCTGTATACAGAGATACATGATAAGATCTTGTCTGCAGCCACCACTAGGGGGGGCTCCCTGTATACAGAGATACATGATCAGATCATGTCTGCAGCCACCACTAGGGGGAACTCCCTGTATACAGAGATACATGATAGGATTCTGTATGCAGCCACCACTAGGGGGAGCTCCCTGTATACAGAGATACATGATAAGATGCCGTCTGCAGCCACCACTAGGGGGAGCCCCCTGTATACAGAGATACATGATAAGATCCTGTCTGCAGTCACCACTAGAGGGAGCTCTCTGTATACATAGATACATGATAAGATCCTGTCTGCAGCCACCACTAGGGGGAGCTCCCTGTATACAGAGATACATGATAAGATCCTGTCTGCAGCCACCACTAGGGGGAGCTCCCTGTATACAGAGATACATGATAACATCCTGTCTGCAGCCACCACTAGGGGGAGCTCCCTGTATACAGAGATACATGATAAGATTCTGTCTGCAGCCACCACTAGGGGGAGCTCCCTGTATACAGAGATACATGATAAGATTCTGTCTGCAGCCTCCACTAGGGGGAGCTCCCTGCATACAGAGATACATGATAACATCCTGTCTGCAGCCACCACTAGGGGGAGCTCCCTGTATACAGAGATACATGATAAGGTCCTGTCTGCGGTCACCACTAGGGTGAGCTCCCTGTATGCAGAGACACATGATAAGATGCTGTCTGCGGCCACCACTAAGGGGAGCTCCCTGTATACAGAGATACATCATAAGATCCTGTCTGCAGCCACCACTAGGGGGAGCTCCCTGTATACAGAGATACATGATAAGATCCTGTCTGCAGTCACCACTAGGGGGAGCTCCCTGTATACAGAGATACATGATAACATCCTGTCTGCAGCCACCACTAGGGGGAGCTCCCTGTATACAGAGATACATGACAAGATCCTGTCTGCAGCCACCACTAGGGGGAGCTCCCTGTATACAGAGATACATGATAAGATTCTGTCTGCAGCCACCACTAGGGGGAGCTCCCTGTATACAGAGATACATCATAAGAGCCTGTCTGCAGCATCCAATAGGGGGAGCTCCCTGTATACAGAGATACATCATAAGAGCCTGTCTGCAGCCACCACTAGGGGGAGCTCCCTGTATACAGAGATACATCATAAGAGCCTGTCTGCAGTCACCACTAGGGGGAGCTCCCTGTATACAGAGATACATGATAAGATCCTGTCTGCAGTCACCACTAGGGGGAGCTCCCTGTATACAGAGATATATGATAAGATCCTGTCTGCAGTCACCACTAGGGGGAGCTCCCTGTATACAGAGATACATGATAAGATACTGTCTGCAGCCTCCACTAGGGGGAGCTCCCTGTATACAGAGATACATGATAAGATCCTGTCTGCAGCCACCACTAGGGGGAGCTCCCTGTATACAGAGATACATGATAAGATCCTGTCTGCAGCCACCACTAGGGGGAGCTCCCTGTATATAGAGATACATGATAAGATCCTGTCTGCAGCCACCACTAGGGGGAGCTCCCTGTATACAGAGATACATGATAAGAACCTGTCTGCAGCCACCACTAGGGGGAGCTCCCTGTATACAGAGATACATGATAAGAACCTGTCTGCAGCCACCACTAGGGGGGGCTCCCTGTATACAGAGATACATGATAAGATCTTGTCTGCAGCCACCACTAGGGCGAGCTCCCTGTATACAGAGATACATGATAAGATCCTGTCTGCAGTCACCACTAGGGGGAGCTCCCTGTATACAGAGATACATGATAAGATCCTGTATGCAGTCACCACTAGGGGGAGCTCCCTGTATACAGAGATACATGATAAGATCCTGTCTGTAGCCACCACTAGGGGGAGCTCCCTGTATACAGAGATACATGATAGATCCTGTCTGCAGCCACCACTAGGGGGGGCTCCCTGTATACAGAGATACATGATAAGATCCTGTCTGCAGCCACCACTAGGGGGGGCTCCCTGTATACAGAGATACACGATAAGATCCTGTATGCAGTCACCACTAGGGGGAGCTCCCTGTATACAGAGATACATGATAAGATCTTGTCTGCAGCCACCACTAGGGGGGGCTCCCTGTATACAGAGATACATGATCAGATCATGTCTGCAGCCACCACTAGGGGGAACTCCCTGTATACAGAGATACATGATAGGATTCTGTATGCAGCCACCACTAGGGGGAGCTCCCTGTATACAGAGATACATGATAAGATGCCGTCTGCAGCCACCACTAGGGGGAGCCCCCTGTATACAGAGATACATGATAAGATCCTGTCTGCAGTCACCACTAGAGGGAGCTCTCTGTATACATAGATACATGATAAGATCCTGTCTGCAGCCACCACTAGGGGGAGCTCCCTGTATACAGAGATACATGATAAGATCCTGTCTGCAGCCACCACTAGGGGGAGCTCCCTGTATACAGAGATACATGATAACATCCTGTCTGCAGCCACCACTAGGGGGAGCTCCCTGTATACAGAGATACATGATAAGATTCTGTCTGCAGCCACCACTAGGGGGAGCTCCCTGTATACAGAGATACATGATAAGATTCTGTCTGCAGCCTCCACTAGGGGGAGCTCCCTGCATACAGAGATACATGATAACATCCTGTCTGCAGTCACCACTAGGGGGAGCTCTCTGTATACAAATATACATGATAAGATGCTGTCTGCAGCCACCACTAGAGGGAGCTCCCTGTATACAGAGATACATGATAAGATCCTGTCTGCAGCCACCACTAGGGGAGCTCCCTGTATACAGAGATACATGATAACATCCTGTCTGCAGTCACCACTAGGGGGAGCTCCCTGTATACAGAGATACATGATAAAATCCTGTCTGCAGTCACCACTAGGGGAAGCTCCCTGTATACAAAGATACATGATAAGATCCTGTCTGCAGCCACCACTAGGGGGAGCTCCCTGTATACAGAGATACATGATAAGATCCTGTCTGCAGTCACCACTAGGGGGAACTCCCTGTATATAGAGATTCATGATAAGAACCTGTCTGCAGTCACCACTAGGGGGAGCTCCCTGTATACAGAGATACATGATAAGATCCTGTCTGCAGCCACCACTAGAGGGAGCTCCCTGTATACAGAGATACATGATAAGATCCTGTCTGCAGAAACCACTAGGGGGAGCTCCCTGTATACAGAGATACATGATAAGATACTGTCTGCAGTCACCACTAGGGGGAGCTCCCTGTATATAGAGATACATGATAAGATCCTGTCTGCAGCCACCACTAGGGGGAGCTCCCTGTATACAGAGATACATGATAAGATCCTGTCTGCAGCCACCACTAGGGGGAGCTCCCTGTATACAGAGATACATGATAAGATGCCGTCTGCAGCCACCACTAGGGGGAGCCCCCTGTATACAGAGATACATGATAAGATCCTGTCTGCAGTCACCACTAGAGGGAGCTCTCTGTATACATAGATTCATGATAAGATCCTGTCTGCAGCCACCACTAGGGGGAGCTCCCTGTATACAGAGATACATGATAAGATCCTGTCTGCAGCCACCACTAGGGGGAGCTCCCTGTATACAGAGATACATGATAACATCCTGTCTGCAGCCACCACTAGGGGGAGCTCCCTGTATACAGAGATACATGATAAGATTCTGTCTGCAGCCACCACTAGGGGGAGCTCCCTGTATACAGAGATACATGATAAGATTCTGTCTGCAGCCTCCACTAGGGGGAGCTCCCTGCATACAGAGATACATGATAACATCCTGTCTGCAGTCACCACTAGGGGGAGCTCTCTGTATACAAATATACATGATAAGATGCTGTCTGCAGCCACCACTAGAGGGAGCTCCCTGTATACAGAGATACATGATAAGATCCTGTCTGCAGCCACCACTAGGGGAGCTCCCTGTATACAGAGATACATGATAACATCCTGTCTGCAGTCACCACTAGGGGGAGCTCCCTGTATACAGAGATACATGATAAAATCCTGTCTGCAGTCACCACTAGGGGAAGCTCCCTGTATACAAAGATACATGATAAGATCCTGTCTGCAGCCACCACTAGGGGGAGCTCCCTGTATACAGAGATACATGATAAGATCCTGTCTGCAGTCACCACTAGGGGGAACTCCCTGTATATAGAGATTCATGATAAGAACCTGTCTGCAGTCACCACTAGGGGGAGCTCCCTGTATACAGAGATACATGATAAGATCCTGTCTGCAGCCACCACTAGAGGGAGCTCCCTGTATACAGAGATACATGATAAGATCCTGTCTGCAGAAACCACTAGGGGGAGCTCCCTGTATACAGAGATACATGATAAGATACTGTCTGCAGTCACCACTAGGGGGAGCTCCCTGTATATAGAGATACATGATAAGATACTGTCTGCAGTCACCACTAGGGGGAGCTCCCTGTATACAGAGATACATGATAAGATCCTGTCTGCAGCCACCACGAGAGGGATCTCCCTGTATACAGAGATACATGATAAGATCCTGTCTGCAGACACCACTAGGGGGAGCTCCCTGTATACAGAGATACATGATAAGATACTGTCTGCAGTCACCACTAGGGGGAGCTCTCTGTATACAGAGATACATGATAAAATGCTGTCTGCAGCCACCACTAGAGGGAGCTCCCTGTATACAGAGATACATGATAAGATTCTGTCTGCAGCCACCACTAGGGGGAGCTCCCTGTATACAGAGATACATGATAAGATCCTGTCTGCAGCCACCACTAGGGGGAGCTCCCTGTATACAGAGATACATGATAAGATCCTGTCTGCGGTCACCACTAGGGTGAGCTCCCTGTATGCAGAGACACATGATAAGATCCTGTCTGCAGCCACCACTAGGGGGAGATCCCTGTATACAGAGATACATGATAAGATCCTGTCTGCAGTCACCACTAGAAGGAGCTCCCTGTATACAGAGATACATGATAAGATCCTGTCTGCAGCCACCACTAGGGGGAGATCCCTGTATACAGAGATACATGATAAGATCCTGTCTGCAGCCACCACTAAGGGGAGCTCCCTGTATACAGAGATACATCATAAGATCCTGTCTGCAGCCACCACTAGGGGGAGCTCCCTGTATACAGAGATACATGATAAGATCCTGTCTGCAGTCACCACTAGGGGGAGCTCCCTGTATACAGAGATACATGATAACATCCTGTCTGCAGCCACCACTAGGGGGAGCTCCCTGTATACAGAGATACATGACAAGATCCTGTCTGCAGCCACCACTAGGGGGAGCTCCCTGTATACAGAGATACATGATAAGATTCTGTCTGCAGCCACCACTAGGGGGAGCTCCCTGTATACAGAGATACATCATAAGAGCCTGTCTGCAGCATCCAATAGGGGGAGCTCCCTGTATACAGAGATACATCATAAGAGCCTGTCTGCAGCCACCACTAGGGGGAGCTCCCTGTATACAGAGATACATCATAAGAGCCTGTCTGCAGTCACCACTAGGGGGAGCTCCCTGTATACAGAGATACATGATAAGATCCTGTCTGCAGTCACCACTAGGGGGAGCTCCCTGTATACAGAGATATATGATAAGATCCTGTCTGCAGTCACCACTAGGGGGAGCTCCCTGTATACAGAGATACATGATAAGATACTGTCTGCAGCCTCCACTAGGGGGAGCTCCCTGTATACAGAGATACATGATAAGATCCTGTCTGCAGCCACCACTAGGGGGAGCTCCCTGTATACAGAGATACATGATAAGATCCTGTCTGCAGCCACCACTAGGGGGAGCTCCCTGTATATAGAGATACATGAAAAGATCCTGTCTGCAGCCACCACTAGGGGGAGCTCCCTGTATACAGAGATACATGATAAGAACCTGTCTGCAGCCACCACTAGGGGGAGCTCCCTGTATACAGAGATACATGATAAGAACCTGTCTGCAGCCACCACTAGGGGGGGCTCCCTGTATACAGAGATACATAATAAGATCTTGTCTGCAGCCACCACTAGGGCGAGCTCCCTGTATACAGAGATACATGATAAGATCCTGTCTGCAGTCACCACTAGGGGGAGCTCCCTGTATACAGAGATACATGATAAGATCCTGTATGCAGTCACCACTAGGGGGAGCTCCCTGTATACAGAGATACATGATAAGATCCTGTCTGTAGCCACCACTAGGGGGAGCTCCCTGTATACAGAGATACATGATAGATCCTGTCTGCAGCCACCACTAGGGGGGGCTCCCTGTATACAGAGATACATGATAAGATCCTGTCTGCAGCCACCACTAGGGGGGGCTCCCTGTATACAGAGATACACGATAAGATCCTGTATGCAGTCACCACTAGGGGGAGCTCCCTGTATACAGAGATACATGATAAGATCTTGTCTGCAGCCACCACTAGGGGGGGCTCCCTGTATACAGAGATACATGATCAGATCATGTCTGCAGCCACCACTAGGGGGAACTCCCTGTATACAGAGATACATGATAGGATTCTGTATGCAGCCACCACTAGGGGGAGCTCCCTGTATACAGAGATACATGATAAGATGCCGTCTGCAGCCACCACTAGGGGGAGCCCCCTGTATACAGAGATACATAATAAGATCCTGTCTGCAGTCACCACTAGAGGGAGCTCTCTGTATACATAGATACATGATAAGATCCTGTCTGCAGCCACCACTAGGGGGAGCTCCCTGTATACAGAGATACATGATAAGATCCTGTCTGCAGCCACCACTAGGGGGAGCTCCCTGTATACAGAGATACATGATAACATCCTGTCTGCAGCCACCACTAGGGGGAGCTCCCTGTATACAGAGATACATGATAAGATTCTGTCTGCAGCCACCACTAGGGGGAGCTCCCTGTATACAGAGATACATGATAAGATTCTGTCTGCAGCCTCCACTAGGGGGAGCTCCCTGCATACAGAGATACATGATAACATCCTGTCTGCAGTCACCACTAGGGGGAGCTCTCTGTATACAAATATACATGATAAGATGCTGTCTGCAGCCACCACTAGAGGGAGCTCCCTGTATACAGAGATACATGATAAGATCCTGTCTGCAGCCACCACTAGGGGAGCTCCCTGTATACAGAGATACATGATAACATCCTGTCTGCAGTCACCACTAGGGGGAGCTCCCTGTATACAGAGATACATGATAAAATCCTGTCTGCAGTCACCACTAGGGGAAGCTCCCTGTATACAAAGATACATGATAAGATCCTGTCTGCAGCCACCACTAGGGGGAGCTCCCTGTATACAGAGATACATGATAAGATCCTGTCTGCAGTCACCACTAGGGGGAACTCCCTGTATATAGAGATTCATGATAAGAACCTGTCTGCAGTCACCACTAGGGGGAGCTCCCTGTATACAGAGATACATGATAAGATCCTGTCTGCAGCCACCACTAGAGGGAGCTCCCTGTATACAGAGATACATGATAAGATCCTGTCTGCAGAAACCACTAGGGGGAGCTCCCTGTATACAGAGATACATGATAAGATACTGTCTGCAGTCACCACTAGGGGGAGCTCCCTGTATATAGAGATTCATGATAAGAACCTGTCTGCAGTCACCACTAGGGGGAGCTCCCTGTATACAGAGATACATGATAAGATCCTGTCTGCAGCCACCACTAGAGGGATCTCCCTGTATACAGAGATACATGATAAGATCCTGTCTGCAGACACCACTAGGGGGAGCTCCCTGTATACAGAGATACATGATAAGATACTGTCTGCAGTCACCACTAGGGGGAGCTCTCTGTATACAGAGATACATGATAAAATGCTGTCTGCAGCCACCACTAGAGGGAGCTCCCTGTATACAGAGATACATGATAAGATTCTGTCTGCAGCCACCACTAGGGGGAGCTCCCTGTATACAGAGATACATGATAAGATCCTGTCTGCAGCCACCACTAGGGGGAGCTCCCTGTATACAGAGATACATGATAAGATCCTGTCTGCAGTCACCACTAGGGGGAGCTCCCTGTATACAGAGATACATGATAAGATCCTGTCTGCAGTCACCACTAGGGGGAGCTCCCTGTATACAGAGATACATGATAAGATCCTGTCTGCAGTCACCACTAGGGGGAGCTCCCTGTATACAGAGATACATGATAACATCCTGTCTGCAGCCACCACTAGGGGGAGCTCCCTGTATACAGAGATACATGATAAGATACTGTCTGCAGCCACCACTAGGGGGAGCTCCCTGTATACAGAGATACATGATAACATCCTGTCTGCAGCCACCACTAGGGGGAGCTCCCTGTATACAGAGATACATGATAAGATTCTGTCTGCAGCCTCCACTAGGGGGAGCTCCCTGTATACAGAGATACATGATAAGATTCTGTCTGCAGCCTCCACTAGGGGGAGCTTCCTGCATACAGAGATACATGATAACATCCTGTCTGCAGTCACCACTAGGGGGAGCTCTCTGTATACAGATATACATGATAAGATGCTGTCTGCAGCCACCACTAGAGGGAGCTCCCTGTATACAGAGATACATGATAAGATCCTGTCTGCAGCCACCACTAGGGGGAGCTCCCTGTATACAGAGATACATGATAACATTCTGTCTGCAGTCACCACTAGGGGGAGCTTCCTGTATACAGAGATACATGATAAGATCCTGTCTGCAGCCACCACTAGAGGGAGCTCCCTGTATACAGAGATACATGATAAGATCCTGTCTGCAGCCACCACTAGGGGGAGCTCCCTGTATACAGAGATACATGATAAGATTCTGTCTGCATTCACCACTAGGGGGAGCTCCCTGTATATAGAGATTCATGATAAGAACCTGTCTGCAGTCACCACTAGGGGGAGCTCCCTGTATACAGAGATACATGATAAGATCCTGTCTGCAGCCACCACTAGAGGGAGCTACCTGTATACAGAGATACATGATAAGATCCTGTCTGCAGACACCACTAGGGGGAGCTCCCTGTATACAGAGATACATGATAAGATACTGTCTGCAGTCACCACTAGGGGGAGCTCTCTGTATACAGAGATACATGATAAGATGCTGTCTGCAGCCACCACTAGAGGGAGCTCCCTGTATACAGAGATACATGATAAGATCCTGTCTGCAGCCACCACTAGGGGGAGCTCCCTGTATACAGAGATACATGATAAGATCCTGTCTGCAGTCACCACTAGGGGGAGCTCCCTGTATACAGAGATACATGATAACATCCTGTCTGCAGCCACCGCTAGGGGGAGCTCCCTGTATACAGAGATACATGATAAGATCCTGTCTGCAGTCACCACTAGGGGGAGCTCCCTGTATACAGAGATACATGATAACATCCTGTCTGCAGCCACCACTAGGGGGAGCTCCCTGTATACAGAGATACATGATAAGATTCTGACTGCAGCCTCCACTAGGGGAAGCTCCCTGTATACAGAGATACATGATAAGATTCTGTCTGCAGCCTCCACTAGGGGGAGCTCCCTGCATACAGAGATACATGATAACATCCTGTCTGCAGTCACCACTAGGGGGTGCTCTCTGTATACAGATATACATGATAAGATGCTGTCTGCAGCCACCACTAGAGGGAGCTCCCTGTATACAGAGATACATGATAAGATCCTGTCTGCAGCCACCACTAGGGGGAGCTCCCTGTATACAGAGATACATGATAACATCCTGTCTGCAGTCACCACTAGGGGGAGCTCCCTGTATACAGAGATACATGATAACATCCTGTCTGCAGTCACCACTAGGGGGAGCTCCCTGTATACAGAGATACATGATAACATCCTGTCTGCAGTCACCACTTGGGGGAGCTCCCTGTATACAGAGATACATGATAACATCCTGTCTGCAGTCACCACTAGGGGGAGCTCCCTGTATACAGAGATACATGATAAGGTCCTGTCTGCAGCCACCACTAGGGGGAGCTCCCTGTATACAGAGATACATGATAAGATCCTGTCTGCATTCACCACTAGGGGAAGCTCCCTGCATACAGAGATACATGATAAGATCCTGTCTGCAGTCACCACTAGGGGAAGCTCCCTGTATACAAAGATACATGATAAGATCCTGTCTGCAGCCACCACTAGGGGGAGCTCCCTGTATACAGAGATACATGATAAGATCCTGTCTGCAGTCACCACTAGGGGGAGCTCCCTGTATATAGAGATTCATGATAAGAACCTGTCTGCAGTCACCACTAGGGGGAGCTCCCTGTATACAGAGATACATGATAAGATCCTGTCTGCAGTCACCACTAGGGGGAGCTCCCTGTATACAGAGATACATGATAAGATCCTGTCTGCAGCCACCACTAGAGGGAGCTCCCTGTATACAGAGATACATGATAAGATCCAGTCTGCAGCCTCCACTAGGGGGAGCTCCCTGTATACAGAGATACATGATAAGATCCTGTCTGCAGCCACCACTAGGGTGAGCTCCCTGTATACAGAGATACATGATAAGATCCTGTGTGCAGTCACCACTAGGGGGAGCTCCCTGTATACAGAGACACATGATAAGATCCTGTCTGCAGCCACCACTAGGGGGAGCTCCCTGTATACAGAGATACATGATAAGATCCTGTCTGCAGCCACCACTAGGGGGAGCTCCCTGTACATAGAGATTCATGATAAGATCCTGTCTGCAGCCACCACTAGGGGGAGCTCCCTGTATACAGAGATACATGATAAGATCCTGTCTGCAGTCACCACTAGGGGGAGCTCCCTGTATACAGAGATACATTATAAGACAATTTCTCTGTTATTTGACCTTAGTGTTGGTCAGTTGCTGCTTTGATGGATTTGGGGGCACTGACAGATTTATAGGTTTCGCAGTACATACTGGATGTGACTGTCACAGGGTGGGTCCTTCTCTGATATCACACAATCAACAAAGCAAGAGATGAGTGAACAATCCAACGATCCTTTATTCTAAACAAATCAGAAAGTTCATAAAATAATCCATTGCACAGAGGGTAAAATCGTCCAGTAATGGGATAAATGTCCTGGGGATCAGTCACAATTTTCCAGCAGTCCTTTTCCAGGGAAATCGGGGTTTCTCAACGGCTCTTAGGGGTGCTGCCTGTAGCCGCAGCTTCTCCCCCAGAGGATGAATCTTACTCCTTTTCTCTTGTCTTTCTCAGCCAGAATGAATAATCCACCAGGTAAGCAGAGAGTTTAGGTGGATCCCAGCCCCCCCCTCCCCCCCCCTAGACTTAGGGACAAAAGCCCTGCAGGGGGTGATTAACCTGCAAACAGGACAATATACACACAAGGAATACACAGAATGGACAGGGCACCATGCCTAAAATACAAACCTACAGAAAATTATACACAACCCCCATATTCCACCATCACGGTGACATTTAGCCAGCCTCTAGTATATGTGCCTCCCCGCGCCAGCAGCCGCCGCTGCTCGGATCCAGACCTTCTAAGGGGGTGGCTCGAGGGTCTCCGGACCCAGGGGTCTCGTGGACACGCCGAATACAAAGGGGGACGTTTATGTACTGGCTAGGCCGTATTAAGTTCGTGACGCCACCCACGGTGTGTGGTGAGGTGGGAAACCACCGCTGCGGTTGTGGGCACCCGGGGAAGATGTAGTGGCAGCTGGATATTAACCCTTCTGTGGGTAGGGATGGTTGCCTCGGGTCCCAGTGTCTCTGTGCAGGGTATAGCGACAGCAGGGGGATATTTGGTTACTCACAGTAAATAAATCACACGAGTGTTTGGTAAACCAAGGTGCTGGTGGCCGGCGCCGCGGCCAGTTGCATTCGGGTCCCCCACCTGGCTGGTGGCCTCTGTCCTTTTCCTCTGCACTGTTTGTGTAATGTGGACTTCCTAGTCTGGAACTCAGGAGTCCGCTCCCGGCTGGATGTGGCCTAAAGAGGAGTTGTGCTCCCCGGGTCATGTATATTATGGGTGTATGGAGCGGGTGCTGGATGGGTCGCAGCGGTGCTGTTACTGTGTATCAGGAGTTAATCATTTGCAGATCTTCTGCCGGTGACTTTGTAGAGTCCGGATAATCGTCTTCACATCTGCAGATAAATCTCCTGTTAACCGCCGTCTCTGACACATCCATCTTGTGGGGGCGCCGCGGTCCGTTAGTGAGGTGTATTCCTCGCTCATATTTCCTCTGTCCATGGTCAATATCTGTGACACTTCTCGTGGAGCGCCATCGATCGCCCGTCGCCCGGCACAGATTGGTTATTTTTATATTCCAGCATCAGGCGGCTGAGAAATAACTTCATTCATCAAATCTGTGAATGGAAATCATCTGAGTGCAGCGCGCGGCTCCGGAGCAGCGATCTCGGGAACGTGTCAGGACCAGGCCGTGATGGACGCTCGGAGTGTGAAGTGATGTGTCAGGACCGGGCCATGATGGACGCTCGGAGCATGAAGTGATGTGTCAGGACCGGGCCGTGATGGACGCTCGGAGCATGAAGTGATGTGCCAGGACCGGGCCATGATGGACGCTCGGAGCATGAAGTGATGTGTCAGGACCGGGCCATGATGGACGCTCGGAGCATGAAGTGATGTGTCAGGACCGGGCCATGATGGACGCTCAGAGCATGAAGTGATGTGTCAGGACCGGGCCATGATGGACGCTCGGAGCATGAAGTGATGTGTCAGGACCGGGCCATGATGGACGCTCGGAGCATGAAGTGATGTGTCAGGACCGGGCCGTGATGGACGCTCGGAGCGTGAAGTGATGTGTCAGGACCGGGCCGTGATGGACGCTCGGAGCGTGAAGTGATGTGTCAGGACCGGGCCGTGATGGACGCTCGGAGCATGAAGTGATGTGTCAGGACCGGGCCGTGATGGACGCTCGGAGCATGAAGTGATGTGTCAGGACCGGGCCGTGATGGACGCTCGGAGCGTGAAGTGATGTGTCAAGACAAGGCCGTGATGGACGCTCGGAGCGTGAAGTGATGTGTCAGGACAAGGCCGTGATGGACGCTCGGAGCGTGAAGTTATGTGTCAGGACCGGGCCGTGATGGACGCTCGGAGCGTGAAGTGATGTGTCCGGACCGAGCCGTGATGGACGCTCGGAGCGTGAAGTTATGTGTCAGGACCAGGCCGTGATGGTCGCTCGGAGCATGAAGTGATGTGTCCGGACCGAGCCGTGATGGACGCTCGAAGCATGAAGTGATGTGTCAGGACCAGGCCGTGATGGACGCTCGGAGCGTGAAGTGATGTGTCCGGACCGAGCCGTGATGGACGCTCGGAGCGTGAAGTTATGTGTCAGGACCGGGCCGTGATGGACGCTCGGAGCGTGAAGTGATGTGTCCGGACCGAGCCGTGATGGACGCTCGGAGCGTGAAGTGATGTGTCAAGACAAGGCCGTGATGGACGCTCGGAGCATGAAGTGATGTGTCAGGACCGGGCCGTGATGGACGCTCGGAGCAGCGATCCTGGGAACGTGTCAGGACCGGGCCGTGATGGTCGCTCGGAGCATGAAGTGATGTGTCCGGACCGAGCCGTGATGGACGCTCGGAGCGTGAAGTGATGTGTCCGGACCGAGCCGTGAAGGACGCTCGGAGCGTGAAGTTATGTGTCCGGACCGAGCCGTGATGGACGCTCGGAGCATGAAGTGATGTGTCAGGACTGGGCCGTGATGGACGCTCGGAGCATGAAGTGATGTGTCCGGACCGAGCCGTGATGGACGCTCGGAGCGTGAAGTGATGTGTCAGGACCGAGCTGTGATGGACGCTCGGAGCGTGAAGTGATGTGTCAGGACCGGGCCGTGATGGACGCTCGGAGCGTGAAGTGATGTGTCCGGACCGAGCCGTGATGGACGCTCGGAGCATGAAGTGATGTGTCCGGACCGAGCCGTGATGGTCGCTCGGAGCATGAAGTGATGTGTCCGGACCGAGCCGTGATGGTCGCTCGGAGCATGAAGTGATGTGTCCGGACCGAGCCGTGATGGACGCTCGGAGCATGAAGTGATATGTCCGGACCGGGCCGTGATGGACGCTCGGAGCGTGAAGTGATGTGTCAGGACCGAGCCGTGATGGACGCTCGGAGCATGAAGTGATGTGTTAGGACCGAGCCGTGATGGAGGCTCGGAGCATGAAGTGATGTGTCCGGACCGGGCCGGGATGGACGCTCGTAGCGTGAAGTGATGTGTCCGGACCGGGCCGTGATGGACGCTCGGAGCATGAAGTGATGTGTCAGGACCGGGCCGTGATGGACGCTCGAAGCATGAAGTTATGTGTCAGGACCGAGCCGTGATGGACGCTCGAAGCATGAAGTTATGTGTCAGGACCGAGCCGTGATGGACGCTCGAAGCGTGAAGTGATGTGTCAGGACCGTGCCGTGATGGACGCTCGGAGCATGAAGTGATGTGTCCGGACCGGGCCGTGATGGACGCTCGGAGCATGAAGTGATGTGTCAGGACCGGGCCGTGATGGACGCTCGGAGCATGAAGTGATGTGTCAGGACCGGGCCGTGATGGACGCTCGAAGCATGAAGTTATGTGTCAGGACCGAGCCGTGATGGACGCTCGGAGCGTGAAGTGATGTGTTAGGACCGGGCCGTGATGGACGCTCGGAGCATGAAGTGATGTGTCCGGACCGGGCCGTGATGGACGCTCGGAGCATGAAGTGATGTGTCCGGACCGGGCCGTGATGGACGCTCGGAGCATGAAGTGATGTGTCAGGACCGGACCGTGATGGATGCTCGGAGCGTGAAGTGATGTGTCCGGACCGGGCCGGGATGGACGCTCGGAGCGTGAAGTGATGTGTCAGGACTGGGCCGTGATGGACGCTCGGAGCGTGAGGTGAGGTGTCCGGACCGAGCCGTGATGGACGCTCGGAGCGTGAAGTGATGTGTCAGGACCGGGCCGTGATGGACGCTCGGAGAGTGAAGTGATGTGTCCGGACCGGGCCGGGATGGACGCTCGGAGCGTGAAGTGATGTGTCAGGACCGGGCCGTGATGGACGCTCGGAGCGTGAGGTGATGTGTCCGGACCGAGCCGTGATGGACGCTCGGAGCGGGAAGTGATGTGTCAGGACCGGGCCGTGATGGACGCTCGGAGCGTGAGGTGATGTGTCCGGACCGGGCCGTGATGGACGCTCGGAGCGTGAAGTGATGTGTCAGGACCGGACCGGGATGGACGCTCGGAGCGTGAGGTGATGTGTCCAGACCGAGCCGTGATGGATGCTCGGAGCGTGAAGTGATGTGTCAGGACCGGGCCGGGATGGACGCTCGGAGCGTGAAGTGATGTGTCAGGACCGGGCCGGGATGGACGCTCGGAGCGTGAAATGATGTGTCAGGACCGGGCCGGGATGGACGCTCGGAGCATGAAGTGATGTGTCAGGACCGGGCTGGGATGGACACTTGGAGCGTGAAGTGATGTGTCAGGACCGAGCCGTGATGGACGCTCGGAGCGTGAAGTGATGTGTCCGGACCGGGCCGTGATGGACGCTCGGAGCGTGAAGTGATGTGTCAGGACCGGGCCGTGATGGATGCTCGGAGCGTGAAGTGATGTGTCAAGACAAGGCCGTGATGGACGCTCGGAGCATGAAGTGATGTGTCAGGACCGGGCCGTGATGGACGCTCGGAGCATGAAGCGATGTGTCAGGACCGGGCCGTGATGGACGCTCGGAGCGTGAAGTGATGTGTCAGGACCGGGCCGTGATGGACGCTCGGAGCATGAAGTGATGTGTCAGGACCGGGCCGTGATGGACGCTCGGAGCATGAAGTGATGTGTCAGGACCGGGCCATGATGGACGCTCGGAGCGTGAAGTGATGTGTCAGGACCGGGCCGTGATGGACGCTCGGAGCGTGAAGTGATGTGTCAAGACAAGGCCGTGATGGACGCTCGGAGCATGAAGTGATGTGTCAGGACAAGGCCGTGATGGACGCTCGGAGCATGAAGTGATGTGTCAGGACAAGGCCGTGATGGACGCTCGGAGCATGAAGTGATGTGTCAGGACAAGGCCGTGATGGACGCTCGGAGCGTGAAGTGATGTGTGAGGACCGGGCCGTGATGGACGCTCGGAGTGTGAAGTGATGTGTCAGGACCGGGCCATGATGGACGCTCGGAGCATGAAGTGATGTGTCAGGACCGAGCCGTGATGGACGCTCGAAGCGTGAAGTGATGTTTCAGGACCGGGCCGTGATGGACGCTCGGAGCATGAAGTGATGTGTCCGGACCGGGCCGTGATGGACGCTCGAAGCGTGAAGTGATGTGTTAGGACCGGGCCGTGATGGACGCTCGGAGCATGAAGTGATGTGTCCGGACCGGGCCGTGATGGACGCTCGGAGCATGAAGTGATGTGTCCGGACCGGGCCGTGATGGACGCTCGGAGCATGAAGTGATGTGTCAGGACCGGACCGTGATGGATGCTCGGAGCGTGAAGTGATGTGTCCGGACCGGGCCGGGATGGACGCTCGGAGCGTGAAGTGATGTGTCAGGACTGGGCCGTGATGGACGCTCGGAGCGTGAGGTGATGTGTCCGGACCGAGCCGTGATGGACGCTCGGAGCGTGAAGTGATGTGTCAGGACCGGGCCGTGATGGACGCTCGGAGCGTGAAGTGATGTGTCCGGACCGGGCCGGGATGGACGCTCGGAGCGTGAAGTGATGTGTCAGGACCGGGCCGTGATGGACGCTCGGAGCGTGAGGTGATGTGTCCGGACCGAGCCGTGATGGACGCTCGGAGCGGGAAGTGATGTGTCAGGACCGGGCCGTGATGGACGCTCGGAGCGTGAGGTGATGTGTCCGGACCGGGCCGTGATGGACGCTCGGAGCGTGAAGTGATGTGTCAGGACCGGACCGGGATGGACGCTCGGAGCGTGAGGTGATGTGTCCAGACCGAGCCGTGATGGATGCTCGGAGCGTGAAGTGATGTGTCAGGACCGGGCCGGGATGGACGCTCGGAGCGTGAAGTGATGTGTCAGGACCGGGCCGGGATGGACGCTCGGAGCGTGAAGTGATGTGTCAGGACCGGGCCGGGATGGACGCTCGGAGCATGAAGTGATGTGTCAGGACCGGGCTGGGATGGACACTTGGAGCGTGAAGTGATGTGTCAGGACCGAGCCGTGATGGACGCTCGGAGCGTGAAGTGATGTGTCAGGACCGGGCCGTGATGGATGCTCGGAGCGTGAAGTGATGTGTCAAGACAAGGCCGTGATGGACGCTCGGAGCATGAAGTGATGTGTCAGGACCGGGCCGTGATGGACGCTCGGAGCATGAAGCGATGTGTCAGGACCGGGCCGTGATGGACGCTCGGAGCGTGAAGTGATGTGTCAGGACCGGGCCGTGATGGACGCTCGGAGCATGAAGTGATGTGTCAGGACCGGGCCGTGATGGACGCTCGGAGCATGAAGTGATGTGTCAGGACCGGGCCATGATGGACGCTCGGAGCATGAAGTGATGTGTCAAGACAAGGCCGTGATGGACGCTCGGAGCATGAAGTGATGTGTCAGGACAAGGCCGTGATGGACGCTCGGAGCGTGAAGTGATGTGTCAGGACCGGGCTGTGATGGACGCTCGGAGCAGCGATCCTGGTAACGTGTCAGGACCGGGCCGTGATGGTCGCTCGGAGCATGAAGTGATGTGTCCGGACCGAGCCGTGATGGACGCTCGGAGCGTGAAGTTATGTGTCCGGACCGAGCCGTGATGGACGCTCGGAGCATGAAGTGATGTGTCCGGACCGAGCCGTGATGGACGCTCGGAGCGTGAAGTTATGTGTCCGGACCGAGCCGTGATGGACGCTCGGAGCGTGAAGTGATGTGTCAGGACCGAGCTGTGATGGACGCTCGGAGCGTGAAGTGATGTGTCAGGACCGGGCCGTGATGGACGCTCGGAGCGTGAAGTGATGTGTCCGGACCGAGCCGTGATGGACGCTCGGAGCATGAAGTGATGTGTCCGGACCGAGCCGTGATGGTCGCTCGGAGCATGAAGTGATGTGTCCGGACCGAGCCGTGATGGTCGCTCGGAGCATGAAGTGATGTGTCCGGACCGAGCCGTGATGGACGCTCGGAGCATGAAGTGATATGTCCGGACCGGGCCGTGATGGACGCTCGGAGCGTGAAGTGATGTGTCAGGACCGAGCCGTGATGGACGCTCGGAGCATGAAGTGATGTGTTAAGACCGAGCCGTGATGGAGGCTCAGAGCATGAAGTGATATGTCCGGACCGGGCCGGGATGGACGCTCGGAGCGTGAAGTGATGTGTCCGGACCGGGCCGTGATGGACGCTCGGAGCATGAAGTGATGTGTCAGGACCGGGCCGTGATGGACGCTCGAAGCATGAAGTTATGTGTCAGGACCGAGCCGTGATGGACGCTCGAAGCATGAAGTTATGTGTCAGGACCGAGCCGTGATGGACGCTCGAAGCGTGAAGTGATGTGTCAGGACCGGGCCGTGATTGACGCTCGGAGCATGAAGTGATGTGTCCGGACCGGGCCGTGATGGACGCTCGGAGCATGAAGTGATGTGTCAGGACCGGGCCGTGATGGACGCTCGGAGCATGAAGTGATGTGTCAGGACCGGGCCGTGATGGACGCTCGGAGCATGAAGTGATGTGTCAGGACCGGACCGTGATGGATGCTCGGAGCGTGAAGTGATGTGTCCGGACCGGGCCGTGATGGACGCTCGGAGCATGAAGTGATGTGTCAGGACCGGACCGTGATGGATGCTCGGAGCGTGAAGTGATGTGTCCGGACCGGGCCGGGATGGACGCTCGGAGCGTGAAGTGATGTGTCAGGACTGGGCCGTGATGGACGCTCGGAGCGTGAGGTGATGTGTCCGGACCGAGCCGTGATGGACGCTCGGAGCGTGAAGTGATGTGTCAGGACCGGGCCGTGATGGACGCTCGGAGCGTGAAGTGATGTGTCCGGACCGGGCCGGGATGGACGCTCGGAGCGTGAAGTGATGTGTCAGGACCGGGCCGTGATGGACGCTCGGAGCGTGAGGTGATGTGTCCGGACCGAGCCGTGATGGACGCTCGAAGCATGAAGTGATGTGTCCGGACCGAGCCGTGATGGACGCTCGGAGCGTGAAGTTATGTGTCCGGACCGAGCCGTGATGGACGCTCGGAGCGTGAAGTGATGTGTCAGGACCGAGCTGTGATGGACGCTCGGAGCGTGAAGTGATGTGTCAGGACCGGGCCGTGATGGACGCTCGGAGCGTGAAGTGATGTGTCCGGACCGAGCCGTGATGGACGCTCGGAGCATGAAGTGATGTGTCCGGACCGAGCCGTGATGGTCGCTCGGAGCATGAAGTGATGTGTCCGGACCGAGCCGTGATGGACGCTCGGAGCATGAAGTGATGTGTCCGGACCGAGCCGTGATGGACGCTCGGAGCATGAAGTGATATGTCCGGACCGGGCCGTGATGGACGCTCGGAGCGTGAAGTGATGTGTCAGGACCGAGCCGTGATGGACGCTCGGAGCATGAAGTGATGTGTTAGGACCGAGCCGTGATGGAGGCTCAGAGCATGAAGTGATGTGTCCGGACCGGGCCGGGATGGACGCTCGGAGCGTGAAGTGATGTGTCCGGACCGGGCCGTGATGGACGCTCGGAGCATGAAGTGATGTGTCAGGACCGGGCCGTGATGGACGCTCGAAGCATGAAGTTATGTGTCAGGACCGAGCCGTGATGGACGCTCGAAGCGTGAAGTGATGTGTCAGGACCGGGCCGTGATTGACGCTCGGAGCATGAAGTGATGTGTCCGGACCGGGCCGTGATGGATGCTCGAAGCATGAAGTGATGTGTCAGGACCGGGCCGTGATGGACGCTCGGAGCATGAAGTGATGTGTCAGGACCGGGCCGTGATGGACGCTCGAAGCATGAAGTTATGTGTCAGGACCGAGCCGTGATGGACGCTCGAAGCGTGAAGTGATGTGTCAGGACCGGGCCGTGATGGACGCTCGGAGCATGAAGTGATGTGTTAGGACCGGTCCGTGATGGACGCTCGAAGCGTGAAGTGATGTGTTAGGACCGGGCCGTGATGGACGCTCGGAGCATGAAGTGATGTGTCCGGACCGGGCCGTGATGGACGCTCGGAGCATGAAGTGATGTGTCCGGACCGGGCCGGGATGGACGCTCGGAGCGTGAAGTGATGTGTCAGGACTGGGCCGTGATGGACGCTCGGAGCGTGAGGTGATGTGTCCGGACCGAGCCGTGATGGACGCTCGGAGCGTGAAGTGATGTGTCAGGACCGGGCCGTGATGGACGCTCGGAGCGTGAAGTGATGTGTCCGGACCAGGCCGGGATGGACGCTCGGAGCGTGAAGTGATGTGTCAGGACCGGGCCGTGAGGAACGCTCGGAGCGTGAGGTGATGTGTCCGGACCGAGCCGTGATGGACGCTCGGAGCGGGAAGTGATGTGTCAGGACCGGGCCGTGATGGACGCTCGGAGCGTGAGGTGATGTGTCCGGACCGGGCCGTGATGGACGCTCGGAGCGTGAAGTGATGTGTCAGGACCGGACCGTGATGGACGCTCGGAGCGTGAGGTGATGTGTCCAGACCGAGCCGTGATGGATGCTCGGAGCGTGAAGTGATGTGTCCAGACCGAGCCGTGATGGACGCTCGGAGCGTGAAGTGATGTGTCAGGACCGGGCCGGGATGGACGCTCGGAGCGTGAAGTGATGTGTCAGGACCGGGCCGGGATGGACGCTCGGAGCGTGAAGTGATGTGTCAGGACCGGGCCGGGATGGACGCTCGGAGCATGAAGTGATGTGTCAGGACCGGGATGGGATGGACACTTGGAGCGTGAAGTGATGTGTCAGGACCGAGCCGTGATGGACGCTCGGAGCGTGAAGTGATGTGTCAGGACCGGGCCGTGATGGACGCTCGGAGCGTGAAGTGATGTGTCAGGACCGGGCCGTGATGGATGCTCGGAGCGTGAAGTGATGTGTCAAGACAAGGCCGTGATGGACGCTCGGAGCATGAAGTGATGTGTCAGGACCGGGCCGTGATGGACGCTCGGAGCGTGAAGTGATGTGTCAAGACAAGGCCGTGATGGACGCTCGGAGCATGAAGTGATGTGTCAGGACAAGGCCGTGATGGACGCTCGGAGCATGAAGTCATGTTTCCGGACCGGGCCATGATGGACGCTCGGAGCATGAAGTGATGTGTCAGGACCGGGCTGTGATGGACGCTCGGAGCATGAAGTGATGTGTCAGGACAAGGCCGTGATGGACGCTCGGAGCGTGAAGTTATGTGTCAGGACCGGGCCGTGATGGACTCTCGCAGCGTGAAGTGATGTGTCAGGACAAGGCCGTGATGGACGCTCGGAGCATGAAGTGATGTGTCAGGACTGGGCCGTGATGGACGCTCGGAGCATGAAGTGATGTGTCAGGACCGGGCCATGATGGACGCTCGGAGCATGAAGTGATGTGTCAGGACAAGGCCGTGATGGACGCTCGGAGCATGAAGTGATGTGTCAGGACCGGGCCATGATGGACGCTCGGAGCATGAAGTGATGTGTCAGGACAAGGCCGTGATGGACGCTCGGAGCATGAAGTGATGTGTCCGGACCGGGCCGTGATGGACGCTCGGAGCGTGAAGTGATGTGTCAGGACCGGGCCGTGATGGACGCTCGGAGCGTGAAGTGATGTGTCAACACAAGGCCGTGATGGACGCTCGGAGCATGAAGTGATGTGTCCGGACCGGGCCGTGATGGACGCTCGGAGCGTGAAGTGATGTCTGCCGTGAGCCCAGAACCGAGCACTACACTCCGCAGAGCTGACTGCGCAGAACAGGATCGGCCATTACTGTGCAGCAAACCAGCCGCTAATATCCAGGACACTGCAGACCCCGCTGCTGCAGAGGATCGCTCCACATCACTGCAGAAATTTTTTTCTCATTACTGCAGAGCATCACTCCTCATTACTGCAGACCCCTCTGCTGCAGAGCATCACTCCAAGTTACTGCAGAGCATCACTCCTCATTGCTGAAGAGCATCACTTCTCCTTACTGCAGAGCATCACTACTCATTACCGCAGAGGGTCTCTCCTCATTACTGCGTACCTGTAAAGCACCTTTCTTATATTTATTATTCTCTATGCACTACTAAGTTTACCCCCAAAAGAAAGTGGACACTCCCTTATATAATCGCACTGACCAGATGCCAAACAATTAGAGTTGGCAAGTGAATGGTCTCTCACATACAGATCTGTGTCACTGTCAGGTCCCCTGCGTTCTACAGCGTGGCGCCCCCTGGTGACTGGATGCAGTATCACTGGCATGGAGCGATACTGTTATCTGATCTGCTTGTGACAGCTGCAGTGCACATTGCGGCTAGAACTGCGGGAGACCTGACGGAGACGCAGATCTCTGCGTGAGAGCCCATCCACTATCAGCACATGCTAACTGTAATTGTTTGGGGTCCGGGGAGTGCAATTTTCTTTTTTTTTTGGTGGGGGGGCTGATTTCTTTGCTGAAGTTATCTTGCTGTTTTTGTTTAATTTTTTTACCTGCCTGGACACTTCCTTATGGAAATGCAACTAGGGCTTATTGTTGGAGTAGGGCTTATATTCTACGCATACTCAAAAAAGCCTCAAAAATGCTAATAAGGCTTATTTTCAGGGTACATTTTCTTTGCAGTGAAAATGTATTGAATGTATTTTGGAGGACAACATTATCAGAGATTTATAATGAATTGGGGGGTTTGGGACGACATTATACAGGGACTTATAATGAATTAGAGGGCGGATAGACTGCTACCCAGGATTTATAATGAATTGGGGGGGTTTGGGACGACACTATACAGGGACTTATAATGAATTAGAGGGCGGATAGACTGCTACCCAGGATTTATAATGAATTGGGGGGGTTTGGGACGACACTATAAAGGGACTTATAATGAATTAGAGGGCGGATAGACTGCTACCCAGGATTTATAATGAATTGGGGGGGTTTGGGACGACACTATACAGGGACTTATAATGAATTAGAGGGCGGATAGACTGCTACCCAGGATTTATAATGAATTGGGGGGGGTTTGGGACAACACTATACAGGGACTTATAATGAATTAGAGGGCGGATAGACTGCTACCCAGGATTTATAATGAATTTGGGGGGGTTTGGGACGACACTATACAGGGACTTATAATGAATTAGAGGGCGGATAGACTGCTACCCAGGATTTATAATGAATTGGGGGGGGTTTGGGACGACACTATACAGGGACTTATAATGAATTAGAGGGCGGATAGACTGCTACCCAGGATTTATAATGAATTGGGGGGGTTTGGGACGACACTATACAGGGACTTATAATGAATTAGAGGGCGGATAGACTGCTACCCACAATTTATAATGAATTAGAGGTGGGCTAGGACGCCTTATAGGGGCTTAATAAATTGGGGGATGGAAGAACATGATGTTTAATTAATTAGGGGGAGTGGGAGGATACTATCAGGGATTTATAGTGATTAGGGAATGGGAGATAAGTTGATTCAGGGCTATAATGAGTTAGGGTTTGGGATAGGATGCTATACAGGGACTGAATAAGGAATGAATTGGGCAGTGGGAGAGATTGCTATACATAGAACAGGGACTTATAATGAATTGTGGGAGTCATATTTTGAATGGTGTGTGGCTAATTATATGTTAATGATGTGGTACATGTGGGAGATTTTTACTCAGGAGCTAGATGTGTACGTGACCTTGCTATTTTCAGCTGTGGTGATCAGTGCAGCAAGATGAGTTGTGGCGGTGTGATTGTGACATGAAGGTCTGACCAGATACACAACATAAAACAGACAACACAAATCTATAGAGCCTTATAGACCCATCCACACATCCAGACAATCACAGACTCAGGAATGAGATCCCTGAGACTCACAACATGCCATATTCTGATCCGCTCTTGAGGATAAGAATAGGAAATATTCAATGGGTCTAGAATAAAATCAGGCAGCGCATGAACACTCACAAAGATGTTCTAATCTAGCCTTATTATGTATAGCACCAACCCTTAGTATATAGTGTACACCCTTGTTATAGCACTGTCCCTTACTATTTAGTGTATGTTCTTGTTATGTTTAGCATTGATCCTTAGTATATAATCCTATTCCTGTCTCTCATGACAGTTTCCTCCCTTATTATGTGTAGAACTATCACTTTTTACGTAGCATCCTATCTTGTTATGGGCAGCTCCATCTCTTATTATGTAGCATTCTTTCTTGTTATGTATAGTGCCATCCCTTATTATATACTGTCCTCTCTTGTTATGTATAGCGCCATCCTTTATTACATAGTGTCCTCTCTTGTTATGTATAGTGCCATCCCTTATTACAGTGTCCTCTCTTGTTATGTATAGCGCCATCCCTTTATGACATAGTGTCCTCTCTTGTTATGTATAGTGCCATCCCTTATTACAGTGTCCTCTCTTGTTATGTATAGCGCCATCCCTTTATTACATAGTGTCCTCTCTTGTTATGTATAGCGCCATCCCTTTATGACATAGTGTCCTCTCTTGTTATGTATAGCGCCATCCCTTTATGACATAGTGTCCTCTCTTGTTATGTATAGCGCCATCCCTTATTACATAGTGTCCTCTCTTGTTATGTATAGCGCCATCCCTTTATGACATAGTGTCCTCTCTTGTTATGTATAGCGCCATCCCTTTATGACATAGTGTCCTCTCTTGTTATGTATAGCGCCATCCCTTATTACATAGTGTCCACTCTTGTTATGTATAGTGCCATCCCTTATTACAGTGTCCTCTCTTGTTATGTATAGTGCCATCCCTTTATTACATAGTGTCCTCTCTTGTTATGTATAGTGCCATCCCTTATTACAGTGTCCTCTCTTGTTATGTATAGCGCCATCCCTTATTATATACTGTCCTCTCTTGTTATGTATAGCGCCATCCCTTATTATATACTGTCCTCTCTTGTTATGTATAGTGCCATCCCTTATTACAGTGTCCTCTCTTGTTATGTATAGTGCCATCCCTTTATTACATAGTGTCCTCTCTTGTTATGTATAGTGCCATCCCTTATTACATTGTCCTCTCTTGTTATGTATAGCGCCATCCCTTTATGACATAGTGTCCTCTCTTGTTATGTATAGCGCCATCCCTTATCACATAGTGTCCTCTCTTGTTATGTATAGCGCCATCCCTTATCACATAGTGTCCTCTCTTTTTATGTATAGCGCCATCCCTTATCACATAGTGTCCTCTCTTGTTATGTATAGCGCCATCCCTTATTACATAGTGTCCTCTCTTGTTATGTATAGCGCCATCCCTTATTACATAGTGTCCTCTCTTGTTATGTATAGCGCCATCCCTTATCACATAGTGTCCTCTCTTGTTATGTATAGCGCCATCCCTTATTACATAGTGTCCTCTCTTGTTATGTATAGCGCCATCCCTTATTACATAGTGTCCTCTCTTGTTATGTATAGCGCCATCCCTTATTACATAGTGTCCTCTCTTGTTATGTATAGCGCCATCCTTTATTTCATAGTGTCCTCTCTTGTTATGTATAGCGCCATCCCTTATTACATAGTGTCCTCTCTTGTTATGTATAGCGCCATCCTTTATTACATAGTGTCCTCTCTTGTTATGTATAGCGCCATCCCTTATGACATAGTGTCCTCTCTTGTTATGTATAGCGCCATCCCTTATTACATAGTGTCCTCTCTTGTTATGTATAGCGCCATCCTTTATTACATAGTGTCCTCTCTTGTTATGTAGAGCACCATCCTTTATTACATAGTGTCCTCTCTTGTTATGTATAGCGCCATCCCTTATGACATAGTGTCCTCTCTTGTTATGTATAGCGCCATCCCTTATTACATAGTGTCCTCTCTTGTTATGTATAGCGCTCTGCCATCCCTTATTATATACTGTCCTCTCTTGTTATGTATAGCGCCATCCTTTATTACATAGTGTCCTCTCTTGTTATGTATAGCGCCATCCCTTATTACATAGTGTCATCTCTTGTTATGTATAGCGCCATCCCTTATTACATAGTGTCCTCTCTTGTTATGTATAGCGCCATCCCTTATTACATAGTGTCCTCTCTTGTTATGTATAGCGCCATCCCTTATTATATACTGTCCTCTCTTGTTATGTATAGTGCCATCCCTTATTACATAGTGTCCTCTCTTGTTATGTATAGCGCCATCCTTTATTACATAGTGTCCTCTCTTGTTATGTATAGTGCCATCCCTTATTACATAGTGTCCTCTCTTGTTATGTATAGCGCCATCCTTTATTACATAGTGTCCTCTCTTGTTATGTATAGCGCCATCCTTTATTACATAGTGTCCTCTCTTGTTATGTATAGCGCCATCCCTTATTACATAGTGTCCTCTCTTGTTATGTATAGCGCCATCCCTTATTATATACTGTCCTCTCTTGTTATGTATAGTGCCATCCCTTATTACATAGTGTCCTCTCTTGTTATGTATAGTGCCATCCCTTATTACATAGTGTCCTCTCTTGTTATGTATAGCGCCATCCCTTATTACATAGTGTCCTCTCTTGTTATGTATAGCGCCATCCTTTATTTCATAGTGTCTTCTCTTGTTATGTATAGCGCCATCCCTTATGACATAGTGTCCTCTCTTGTTATGTATAGCGCCATCCTTTATTTCATAGTGTCTTCTCTTGTTATGTATAGCGCCATCCTTTATTTCATAGTGTCTTCTCTTGTTATGTATAGCGCCATCCCTTATTACATAGTGTCCTCTCTTGTTATGTATAGCGCCATCCCTTATTACATAGTGTCCTCTCTTGTTATGTATAGTGCCATCCCTTATTACATAGTGTCCTCTCTTGTTATGTATAGTGCCATCCCTTATTACATAGTGTCCTCTCTTGTTATGTATAGCGCCATCCTTTATTTCATAGTGTCTTCTCTTGTTATGTATAGCGCCATCCCTTATTACATAGTGTCCTCTCTTGTTATGTATAGCGCCATCCCTTATTACATAGTGTCCTCTCTTGTTATGTATAGCGCCATCCCTTATTACATAGTGTCCTCTCTTGTTATGTATAGTGCCATCGCTTATTATATACTGTCCTCTCTTATTATGTATAGTGCCATCCCTTATTACATAGTGTCCTCTCTTGTTATGTATAGCACCATCCTTTATTACATAGTGTCCTCTCTTGTTATGTATAGCGCCATCCCTTATTACATAGTGTCCTCTCTTGTTATGTATAGTGCCATCCCTTATTACAGTGTCCTCTCTTGTTATGTATAGCGCCATCCCTTTATGACATAGTGTCCTCTCTTGTTATGTATAGCGCCATCCCTTATCACATAGTGTCCTCTCTTGTTATGTATAGCGCCATCCCTTATCACATAGTGTCCTCTCTTTTTATGTATAGCGCCATCCCTTATCACATAGTGTCCTCTCTTGTTATGTATAGCGCCATCCCTTATTACATAGTGTCCTCTCTTGTTATGTATAGGGCCATCCCTTATTACATAGTGTCCTCTCTTGTTATGTATAGCGCCATCCCTTATCACATAGTGTCCTCTCTTGTTATGTATAGCGCCATCCCTTATCACATAGTGTCCTCTCTTGTTATGTATAGCGCCATCCCTTATTACATAGTGTCCTCTCTTGTTATGTATAGCGCCATCCCTTATTACATAGTGTCCTCTCTTGTTATGTATAGCGCCATCCCTTATCACATAGTGTCCTCTCTTGTTATGTATAGCGCCATCCTTTATTTCATAGTGTCCTCTCTTGTTATGTATAGCGCCATCCCTTATTACATAGTGTCCTCTCTTGTTATGTATAGCGCCATCCTTTATTACATAGTGTCCTCTCTTGTTATGTATAGCGCCATCCCTTATGACATAGTGTCCTCTCTTGTTATGTATAGCGCCATCCTTTATTTCATAGTGTCTTCTCTTGTTATGTATAGCGCCATCCCTTATTACATAGTGTCCTCTCTTGTTATGTATAGCGCCATCCTTTATTTCATAGTGTCTTCTCTTGTTATGTATAGCGCCATCCCTTATCACATAGTGTCCTCTCTTTTTATGTATAGCGCCATCCCTTATCACATAGTGTCCTCTCTTGTTATGTATAGCGCCATCCCTTATCACATAGTGTCCTCTCTTTTTATGTATAGCGCCATCCCTTATCACATAGTGTCCTCTCTTGTTATGTATAGCGCCATCCCTTATTACATAGTGTCCTCTCTTGTTATGTATAGGGCCATCCCTTATTACATAGTGTCCTCTCTTGTTATGTATAGCGCCATCCCTTATCACATAGTGTCCTCTCTTGTTATGTATAGCGCCATCCCTTATCACATAGTGTCCTCTCTTGTTATGTATAGCGCCATCCCTTATTACATAGTGTCCTCTCTTGTTATGTATAGCGCCATCCCTTATTACATAGTGTCCTCTCTTGTTATGTATAGCGCCATCCCTTATTACATAGTGTCCTCTCTTGTTATGTATAGCGCCATCCTTTATTTCATAGTGTCCTCTCTTGTTATGTATAGCGCCATCCCTTATTACATAGTGTCCTCTCTTGTTATGTATAGCGCCATCCTTTATTACATAGTGTCCTCTCTTGTTATGTATAGCGCCATCCCTTATGACATAGTGTCCTCTCTTGTTATGTATAGCGCCATCCTTTATTTCATAGTGTCTTCTCTTGTTATGTATAGCGCCATCCCTTATTACATAGTGTCCTCTCTTGTTATGTATAGCGCCATCCTTTATTTCATAGTGTCTTCTCTTGTTATGTATAGCGCCATCCCTTATTACATAGTGTCCTCTCTTGTTATGTATAGCGCCATCCCTTATTACATAGTGTCCTCTCTTGTTATGTATAGTGCCATCCCTTATTACATAGTGTCCTCTCTTGTTATGTATAGTGCCATCCCTTATTACATAGTGTCCTCTCTTGTTATGTATAGCGCCATCCTTTATTTCATAGTGTCTTCTCTTGTTATGTATAGTGCCATCCCTTATTACATAGTGTCCTCTCTTGTTATGTATAGCGCCATCCCTTATTACATAGTGTCCTCTCTTGTTATGTATAGCGCCATCCCTTATTACATAGTGTCCTCTCTTGTTATGTATAGTGCCATCGCTTATTATATACTGTCCTCTCTTATTATGTATAGTGCCATCCCTTATTACATAGTGTCCTCTCTTGTTATGTATAGCGCCATCCCTTATTACATAGTGTCCTCTCTTGTTATGTATAGCGCCATCCTTTATTACATAGTGTCCTCTCTTGTTATGTATAGTGCCATCGCTTATTATATACTGTCCTCTCTTGTTATGTATAGCGCCATCCCTTATTACATAGTGTCCTGTCTTGTTATGTATAGCGCCATCCCTTATTACATAGTGGTGTCCTCTCTTGTTATGTATAGCGCCATCCCTTATTACATAGTGTCCTCTCTTGTTATGTATAGCGCCATTCCTTATCACATAGTGTCCTCTCTTGTTATGTATAGCGCCATCCCTTATTACATAGTGTCCTCTCTTGTTATGTATAGCGCCATCCTTTATTACATAGTGTCCTCTCTTGTTATGTATAGCGCCATCCCTTATTACATAGTGTCCTCTCTTGTTATGTATAGCGCCATTCCTTATTACATAGTGTCCTCTCTTGTTATGTATAGCGCCATCCCTTATTACATAGTGTCCTCTCTTGTTATGTATAGCGCCATCCCTTATCACATAGTGTCCTCTCTTGTTATGTATAGTGCCATCCCTTATTACATAGTGTCCTCTCTTGTTATGTATAGAGCCATCCCTTATTACATAGTGTCCTCTCTTGTTATGTATAGCGCCATCCCTTATTACATAGTGTCCTCTCTTGTTATGTATAGTGCCATCCCTTATTACATAGTGTCCTCTCTTTTTATGTATAGCGCCATCCCTTATTACATAGTGTCCTCTCTTGTTATGTATAGCGCCATTCCTTATGACATAGTGTCCTCTCTTGTTATGTATAGCGCCATCCCTTATTACATAGTGTCCTCTCTTGTTATGTATAGCGCCATCCTTTATTACATAGTGTCCTCTCTTGTTATGTATAGCGCCATCCCTTATTACATAGTGTCCTCTCTTGTTATGTATAGCGCCATCCCTTATTATATAGTGTCCTCTCTTGTTATGTATAGCGCCATCCCTTATTACATAGTGTCCTCTCTTGTTATGTATAGCGCCATCCCTCATTACATAGTGTCCTCTCTTGTTATGTATAGCGCCATCCCTTATTACATAGTGTCCTCTCTTGTTATGTATAGCGCCATCCCTTATCACATAGTGTCCTCTCTTGTTATGTATAGCGCCATCCCTTATCACATAGTGTCCTCTTTTGTTATGTATAGCGCCATCCCTTATTACATAGTGTCCTCTCTTGTTATGTATAGCGCCATCCCTTATTACATAGTGTCCTCTCTTGTTATGTATAGCGCCATCCTTTATTTCATAGTGTCTTCTCTTGTTATGTATAGCGCCATCCCTTATTACATAGTGTCCTCTCTTGTTATGTATAGCGCCATCCTTTATTTCATAGTGTCTTCTCTTGTTATGTATAGCGCCATCCCTTATTACATAGTGTCCTCTCTTGTTATGTATAGCGCCATCCCTTATTACATAGTGTCCTCTCTTGTTATGTATAGTGCCATCCCTTATTACATAGTGTCCTCTCTTGTTATGTATAGTGCCATCCCTTATTACATAGTGTCCTCTCTTGTTATGTATAGCGCCATCCTTTATTTCATAGTGTCTTCTCTTGTTATGTATAGTGCCATCCCTTATTACATAGTGTCCTCTCTTGTTATGTATAGCGCCATCCCTTATTACATAGTGTCCTCTCTTGTTATGTATAGCGCCATCCCTTATTACATAGTGTCCTCTCTTGTTATGTATAGTGCCATCGCTTATTATATACTGTCCTCTCTTATTATGTATAGTGCCATCCCTTATTACATAGTGTCCTCTCTTGTTATGTATAGCGCCATCCCTTATTACATAGTGTCCTCTCTTGTTATGTATAGCGCCATCCTTTATTACATAGTGTCCTCTCTTGTTATGTATAGTGCCATCGCTTATTATATACTGTCCTCTCTTGTTATGTATAGCGCCATCCCTTATTACATAGTGTCCTGTCTTGTTATGTATAGCGCCATCCCTTATTACATAGTGGTGTCCTCTCTTGTTATGTATAGCGCCATCCCTTATTACATAGTGTCCTCTCTTGTTATGTATAGCGCCATTCCTTATCACATAGTGTCCTCTCTTGTTATGTATAGCGCCATCCCTTATTACATAGTGTCCTCTCTTGTTATGTATAGCGCCATCCTTTATTACATAGTGTCCTCTCTTGTTATGTATAGCGCCATCCCTTATTACATAGTGTCCTCTCTTGTTATGTATAGCGCCATTCCTTATTACATAGTGTCCTCTCTTGTTATGTATAGCGCCATCCCTTATTACATAGTGTCCTCTCTTGTTATGTATAGCGCCATCCCTTATCACATAGTGTCCTCTCTTGTTATGTATAGTGCCATCCCTTATTACATAGTGTCCTCTCTTGTTATGTATAGAGCCATCCCTTATTACATAGTGTCCTCTCTTGTTATGTATAGCGCCATCCCTTATTACATAGTGTCCTCTCTTGTTATGTATAGTGCCATCCCTTATTACATAGTGTCCTCTCTTTTTATGTATAGCGCCATCCCTTATTACATAGTGTCCTCTCTTGTTATGTATAGCGCCATTCCTTATGACATAGTGTCCTCTCTTGTTATGTATAGCGCCATCCCTTATTACATAGTGTCCTCTCTTGTTATGTATAGCGCCATCCTTTATTACATAGTGTCCTCTCTTGTTATGTATAGCGCCATCCCTTATTACATAGTGTCCTCTCTTGTTATGTATAGCGCCATCCCTTATTATATAGTGTCCTCTCTTGTTATGTATAGCGCCATCCCTTATTACATAGTGTCCTCTCTTGTTATGTATAGCGCCATCCCTCATTACATAGTGTCCTCTCTTGTTATGTATAGCGCCATCCCTTATTACATAGTGTCCTCTCTTGTTATTTATAGCGCCATCCTTTATTACATAGTGTCCTCTCTTGTTATGTATAGCGCCATTCCTTATTACATAGTGTCCTCTCTTGTTATGTATAGCGCCATCCCTTATTACATAGTGTCCTCTCTTGTTATGTATAGCGCCATCCCTTATCACATAGTGTCCTCTCTTGTTATGTATAGCGCCATCCCTTATTACATAGTGTCCTCTCTTGTTATGTATAGCGCCATCCCTTATTACATAGTGTCCTCTCTTGTTATGTATAGCGCCATCCCTTATTACATAGTGTCCTCTCTTGTTATGTATAGCGCCATCCCTTATTACATAGTGTCCTCTCTTGTTATGTATAGCGCCATCCCTTATTACATAGTGTCCTCTCTTGTTATGTATAGCGCCATCCCTTATTACATAGTGTCCTCTCTTGTTATGTATAGTGCCATCCCTTATTACATAGTGTCCTCTCTTGTTATGTATAGTGCCATCCCTTATTACATAGTGTCCTCTCTTGTTATGTATAGTGTCATCCCTTATTACATAGTGTCCTCTCTTGTTATGTATAGCGCCATCCCTTATCACATAGTGTCCTCTCTTGTTATGTATAGCGCCATCCCTTATTACATAGTGTCCTCTCTTGTTATGTATAGCGCCATCCCTTATTACATAGTGTCCTCTCTTGTTATGTATAGCGCCATCCCTTATTACATAGTGTCCTCTCTTGTTATGTATAGGGCCATCCCTTATTACATTGTGTCCTCTCTTGTTATGTATAGCGCCATTCCTTATGACATAGTGTCCTCTCTTGTTATGTATAGCGCCATCCCTTATTACATAGTGTCCTCTCTTGTTATGTATAGCGCCATCCTTTATTACATAGTGTCCTCTCTTGTTATGTATAGCGCCATCCCTTATTACATAGTGTCCTCTCTTGTTATGTATAGCGCCATCCCTTATTATATAGTGTCCTCTCTTGGTATGTATAGCGCCATCCCTTATTACATAGTGTCCTCTCTTGTTATGTATAGCGCCATCCCTTATTACATAGTGTCCTCTCTTGTTATGTATAGTGCCATCCCTTATTACATAGTGTCCTCTCTTGTTATGTATAGCGCCATCCCTTATCACATAGTGTCCTCTCTTGTTATGTATAGTGCCATCCCTTATTACATAGTGTCCTCTCTTGTTATGTATAGCGCCATCCCTTATTACATAGTGTCCTCTCTTGTTATGTATAGCGCCATCCCTTATTACATAGTGTCCTCTCTTGTTATGTATAGCGCCATCCCTTATTACATAGTGTCCTCTCTTGTTATGTATAGCGCCATCCCTTATTACATAGTGTCCTCTCTTGTTATGTATAGCGCCATCCCTTATCACATAGTGTCCTCTCTTGTTATGTATAGTGCCATCCCTTATTACATAGTGTCCTCTTTTGTTATGTATAGCGCCATCCCTTATTACATAGTGTCCTCTCTTGTTATGTATAGCGCCATCCCTTATTACATAGTGTCCTCTCTTGTTATGTATAGCGCCATCCCTTATTACATAGTGTCCTCTCTTGTTATGTATAGTGCCATCCCTTATTACATAGTGTCCTCTCTTGTTATGTATAGCGCCATCCCTTATCACATAGTGTCCTCTCTTGTTATGTATAGCGCCATCCCTTATTACATAGTGTCCTCTCTTGTTATGTATAGCGCCATCCCTTATTACATAGTGTCCTCTCTTGTTATGTATAGCGCCATCCCTTATTACATAGTGTCCTCTCTTGTTATGTATAGCGCCATCCCTTATTACATAGTGTCCTCTCTTGTTATGTATAGCGCCATCCCTTATTACATAGTGTCCTCTCTTGTTATGTATAGCGCCATCCCTTATTACATAGTGTCCTCTCTTGTTATGTATAGCGCCATCCCTTATTACATAGTGTCCTCTCGTTATGTATTGCGCCATCCTTTATTTCATAGTGTCCTCTCTTGTTATGTATAGCGCCATCCCTTATTACATAGTGTCCTCTCTTGTTATGTATGGTACGGTATCTTACTATATAGTATATGTTCTTGATTGATCCTTGTAATGATTAGCATTGATCCTTAGTATATAATGTATAGCGCCTTCTCTCATTATGTAGAATGTTTTGTAGTTATGTATGGGGTGTTTCCTTTATACAGTGTCCTCCCCTATTGTGTATAGCACCATCATTTACTGAATTTATTCTCTTATTTTCTGTATTCTTAGCGCCCTCTCTTTCATACATAGTGTCTTTTCTTAGTAGATGTAAAATGACCATTGATGGAGCAGCATGTGATCAGAAGACTAGTCCATTAGGTCCTCCATGATCTGTCTCTGTCTGTCTATTCTCAGCAGAGGGGCACAAGGACTTCTTGCACAGGACCCCCAAGCTGTCACTGGCCGCCCCTGTCAATCACTGTTATAACCTTTCCTATACGGAAGGATGAAGACCTCCCAAGTCTGCAGCACGCTGTCACTTCTACTGCACAGTACGACGATATTACTGCATATTAGCACAGCAGCACGTTACATTCTGTGCACTGTATGGCTCTATGTTTTATAGAAAGATTCATGTCTTTTCTGTACTGCAGAGGGTTTGTTACATTGTATCTGCTGTAAATGTATCAGTGAAGAGAAAATGGATCAGAATTGTTACAGGACGCAATTGTAACTAACTACCAGATGTTAGAGGTGTGTGGTCAGGATCAGTTTTTCCTAAAGATGAGAACAATTAATGTTTAATTTTTCCAACAGTCGCAGAGACACTAGAAGTGACAATAAAGATAACAGAGAAAGTTCACAAACTTCTGGGCCCCTATTACTTTGCACTGCGCAGCTTCTACATGGACGGCCTGTGTCCCCCCCGCCCGGGCCCCTATTTCCCCGCACTGCACAGCTTCTATAATGACGGCTCGTGTCCCCCCCGCCCGGGCCCCTATTTCCCCGCACTGCGCAGCTTCTATAATGACGGCTCGTGTCCCCCCCGCCCGGGCCCCTATTTCCCCGCACTGCGCAGCTTCTATAATGACGGCTCGTGTCCCCCCCGCCTGGGCCCTTATTTCCCCGCACTGCGCAGCTTCTATAATGACGGCTCGTGTCCCCCCCGCCTGGGCCCTTATTTCCCCGCACTGCGCAGCTTCTATAATGACGGCTCGTGTCCCCCCCGCCCGGGCCCCTATTTCCCCACACTGCGCAGCTTCTATAATGACGGCTCGTGTCCCCCCCGCCCGGGCCCCTATTTCCCCGCACTGCGCAGCTTCTATAATGACGGCTCGTGTCCCCCCCGCCTGGGCCCTTATTTCCCCGCACTGCGCAGCTTCTATATGGACGGCCTGTGTCCCCCCGCCTAGGCCCCTATTACTCCGCAGTGGGCAGCTTCTATATGGACGACCTGTGTCCCCCCCTGCCTGGGCCCCTATTACCCTGCACTGCGCAGCTACTATAATGACGGCTCGTGTCCCCCCCGCCTGGGCCCTTATTACCCTGCACTGCGCAGCTACTATAATGACGGCTCGTGTCCCCCCCACCCAGGCCCCTATTACTCCGCACTGCGCAGCTTCTATAATGACGGCTCGTGTCCCCCCCCACCTGGGCCCCTATTACCCTGCACTGCGCAGCTTCTATATGGACGGTCTGTGTCCCGGAAATGGTTTTCACTTCACAGGTGTGCCCTGTCGGGTTTAATAATTGGGATTTCTTGCCTTATAAATGGGGTTGGGACCATCAGTTGTGTTGTGCAGAAGTCTGGTGGATACACAGCTGATAGTCCTACTGAATACACTGTTAGAATTTGTATTATGGCAAGAAAAAAGCAGCTAAGTAAAGAAAAACGAGTGGCCATCATTACTTTAAGAAATGAAGGTCAGTCAGTCCGAAAAATTGGGAAAACTTTGAAAGTGTCCTCAAGTGCAGTGGCAAAAACCATCAAACCCTACAAAGAAACTGGCTCACATGAGGACCGCCCCAGGAAAGGAAGAGCAGGAGTCACCTCTGCTGCATAGGATAAGTTTATCCGAGTCACCAGCCTCAGAAATCGCAGGTTAACAGCAGCTCAGATTAGAGACCGGGTCAATGCCACACACAGTTCTAGCAGCAGACACATCTCTAGAACAACTGTTAAGAGGAGACTTTGTGCAGAAGCCTTCATGGTAAAATAGCTGCTAGGAACCACTGCTAAGGACAGGCAACAAGCAGAAGAGACTTGTTTGGGCTAAAGAACACAAGGAATGGACATTAGACCAGTGGAAATCTGTGCTTTGGTCTGATGAGTCCAAATTTGAGATCTTTGGATCCAACCACCGTGTCTTTGTAGAAAAGGTGAACGGATGGACTCTACATGGCTGGTTCCCACCGTGAAGCATGGAGGAGGAGGTGTGATGTGTGGGGGGGGGGGGGGTTTGCTGGTGACACTGTTGGGGATTTATTCAAAATTGAAGGCACACTATACCAGCATGGCTACCACAGCATCTTGCAGCGGCGTGCTATTCCATCCGGTTTGTGTTTAGTTGGACCATCATTTATTTTTCAACAGGACAATGACCCCAAACACACCTCCAGGCTGTGTAAGGGCTATGTGACTAAGAAGGAGAGTGATGGGCGCTACACCAGATGACCTCGTCTCCACAGTCACCAGACCTGAACCCAATCGAGATGGTTTGGGGTGAGCTGGACCGCAGAGTGAAGGCAAAAAGGCCAACAAGCGCTAAGCCTCTCTGGGAACTCCTTCAAGACTGTTGGAAAACCCTTTCCGGTGACCACCTCTTGAAGCTCATCAAGAGAATGCCAAGAGTGTGCAAAGCAGGAATCAAAGCAAAAGGTGGCGACTGTGAAGAACCTAGAATATAAGACATATTTTCGGTTGTTTCACACTTGTTTGTTAAGTATTTCATTCCACATGTGATAATTCATAGTTTTGATGCCTTCAATGTGAATCTACAGTTTTCAGAGTCATGAAAATAAAGAAAACTCTTTGAATGAGTAGGTGTGTCCAAACTTTTGGTCTGTACTGTATATAAATACAGTATATATGTGTCTGTGTAGGGAGCGGCTCTGCAGCCTGTGTAATGACCGGTGTGTGCTGCGCACTTCTCGTTCTGTGTCCCCGGTGTTACCTCGGTGTCGGGAGCTGTCACCTGGGCGCTGTCGTGCTGTCAGTCAGTGACAGGCGCTGGGCTGCAGTGATGGAGTCTTATTATCCTGCATTAATCGCTCTTCATGCCATGCGCTGTCACTCACTGATCTGACGAATTCCACATTTTGTCACTTTTGTGAAGACTCCATTTGTTGGGGGGCTCAGAGCTCGGCCGCCCCCGGATATCACATCCATCACTCGTCCTGTGCCTCGGTGATAACTTACTATATTACCAAGTCTATGAAGAGGGATGTGGTCTGGGGTCTCTGAATCACGGGTCTGGCACAGGGGTGTATATAGGAATCATGGGGCCCCAGAGCAGACGTCTTCATTGCCCCCACTCACAAAAAGAATTTTGTTTTCGGTGGGGGCACAGAACAGAAGAACCACAACTTTGCAGCCCTTATAAAGTAAATTTCCCCCTATAGAAGCCCCTTTATGATCACACAAAATAAGATTCCTCATTCATGGCCCCCATAAGGTATGATGCCAACAAAATTGCCCCCCAAACACTGTATGATACCCGCACAATGAAGTCCTACACAGGACCCTCCACACACAGTATGGTGACCCTACAGTACATCCAACACAGTCCTCCACACAATATGATGGCCCCCATACCCCTCCCCACTGTTTAATGACAAATACATAGAATAATGCCCCTAATAGCTCTCCAAACAATGTCATGGTCCTCACACAGCCCTCTACACAGTATGATGGCCCCACACAGCCCTCTACACAGTATGATGGACCCACACAGCCCTCTACACAGTATGCTGGACCCACACAGCCCTCTATACAGTATGATGGCCCCACACAGCCCTCTACACAGTATGATGGCCCCACACAGCCCTCTACACAGTATGATGGGCCCACACAGCCCTCTACACAGTATGATGGGCCCACATAGCCCTCTACACAGTATGATGGCCCCACATAGCCCTCAACACAGTATGCTGGACCCACACAGCCCTCTACACAGTATGATGGCCCTACACTGCCCTCTACACAGTATGCTGGCCCACACAGCCCTCTACACAGTATGATGGCCCCACACAGCCCTCTACACAGTATGATGGACCCACAGCTCCCCTATACACAGTATGATGGGCCCACACAGCCCTCTACACAGTATGATGGACCCACACAGCCCTCTACACAGTATGCTGGACCCACACAGCCCTCTACACAGTATGATGGACCCACAGCTCCCCTATACACAGTATGATGGGCCCACACAGCCCTCTACACAGTATGATGGACCCACACAGCCCTCTACACAGTATGATGGACCCACACAGCCCTCTACACAGTATGATGGCCCCACATAGCCCTCAACACAGTATGATGGCCCCACACAGCCCTCTACACAGTATGATGGACCCACACAGCCCTCTACACAGTATGATGGCCCCACACAGCCCTATACACAGTATGATGGCCCCACACAGCCCTCTACACAGTATGATGGCCCCACACAGCCCTCTACACAGTATGATGGACCCACACAGCCCTCTACACAGTATGATGGCCCCACATAGCCCTCAACACAGTATGCTGGACCCACACAGCCCTCTACACAGTATGATGGCCCCACATAGCCCTCAACACAGTATGCTGGACCCACACAGCCCTCTACACAGTATGATGGCCCTACACTGCCCTCTACACAGTATGATGGACCCACACAGCCCTCTACACAGTATGATGGACCCACACAGCCCTCTACACAGTATGATGGACCCACACAGCCCTCTACACAGTATGATGGACCCACAAAGCCCTCTACACAGTATGATGGACCCACACAGCCCTCTACACAGTATGATGGACCCACACAGCCCTCTACACAGTATGATGGACCCACACAGCCCTCTACACAGTATGATGGACCCACACAGCCCTCTACACAGTATGATGGACCCTCACAGCCCTCTACACAGTATGATGGACCCACACAGCCCTCTACACAGTATGATGGACCCACACAGCCCTCTACACAGTATGATGGACCCACACAGCCCTCTACACAGTATGATGGACCCACACAGCCCTCTACACAGTATGATGGACCCACAACTCCCCTATACACAGTATGATGGACCCACACAGCCCTCTACACAGTATGATGGACCCACACAGCCCTCTACACAGTATGATGGGCCCACACAGCCCTCTACACAGTATGATGGACCCACAGCTCCCCTATACACAGTATGATGGACCCACACAGCCCTCTACACAGTATGATGGACCCACACAGCCCTCTACACAGTATGATGGACCCACAGCTCCCCTATACACAGTATGATGGGCCCACACAGCCCTCTACACAGTATGATGGACCCACACAGCCCTCTACACAGTATGATGGGCCCACACAGCCCTCTACACAGTATGATGGACCCACACAGCCCTCTACACAGTATGATGGACCCACACAGCCCTCTACACAGTATGATGGACCCACACAGCCCTCTACACAGTATGATGGACCCACACAGCCCTCTACACAGTATGATGGACCTACACAGCCCTCTACACAGTATGATGGACCCACACAGCCCTCTACACAGTATGATGGACCCACAGCTCCCCTATACACAGTATGATGGACCCACACAGCCCTCTACACAGTATGATGGACCCACACAGCCCTCAACACAGTATGATGGGCCCACATAGCCCTCTACACAGTATGATGGACCCACAGCTCCCCTATACACAGTATGATGGACCCACACAGCCCTCTACACAGTATGATGGACCCACACAGCCCTCTACACAGTATGATGGCCCCACAGCTCCCCTATACACAGTGCGATGGACCCACACAGCCCTCTACACAGTATGATGGACCCACAGCTCCCCTATACACAGTATGATGGACCCACACAGCCCTCTACACAGTATTATGGCCCCACACAGCCCTCTACACAGTATGATGGCCCCACAGCTCCCCTATACACAGTATGATGGACCCACATAGCCCTCTACACAGTATGATGGACCCACAGCTCCCCTATACACAGTATGATGGGCCCACACAGCCCTCTACACAGTATGATGGGCCCACAGCTCCCTATACACAGTATGATGGACCCACACAGCTCTCTACACAGTATGATGGACCCACACAGCCCTCTACACAGTATGATGGGCCCACACAGCCCTCTACACAGTATGATGGACCCACACAGCCCTCTACACAGTATGATGGACCCACACAGCCCTCTACACAGTGTGATGGACCCACACAGCCCTCTACACAGTTTGATGGACCCACACAGCCCTCCACACAGTATGATGGACCCACACAGCCCTCTACACAGTATGATGGACCCACACAGCCCTCTACACAGTATGATGGGCCCACACAGCCCTCTACACAGTATGATGGACCCACACAGCACTCTACACAGTATGATGGCCCCACACAGCCCTCTACACAGTATGATGGACCCACACAGCCCTCTACACAGTATGATGGCCCCACACAGCCCTCTACACAGTATGATGGACCCACAGCTCCCCTATACACAGTATGATGGGCACACACAGCCCTCTACACAGTATGATGGACCCACACAGCCCTCTACACAGTATGATGGACCCACACAGCCCTCTACACAGTGTGATGGACCCACACAGCCCTCTACACAGTGTGATGGACCCACACAGCCCTCTACACAGTGTGATGGACCCACACAGCCCTCTACACAGTGTGATGGACCCACACAGCCCTCTACACAGTATGATAGACCCACACAGCCCTCTATACAGTATGATGGACCCACACAGCCCTCTACACAGTATGATGGGCCCACACAGCCCTCTACACAGTATGATGGACCCACACAGCACTCTACACAGTATGATGGACCCACACAGCCCTCTACACAGTATGATGGCCCCACACAGCCCTCTACACAGTATGATGGACCCACATAGCCCTTTACACAGTATGATGGACCCACACAGCCCTCTACACAGTATGATGGACCCACACAGCCCTCTACACAGTGTGATGGACCCACATAGCCCTCTACACAGTATGATGGACCCACACAGCCCTCCACACAGTATGATGGCCCCACACAGCCCTCTACACAGTATGATGTTCCCACAGCTCCCCTATACACAGTATGATGGCCCCACACAGCCCTCTACACAGTATGATGGACCCACACAGCCCTCTACACAGTATGATGGACCCACACAGCCCTCTACACAGTATGATGGACCCACACAGCCCTCTACACAGTATGATGGACCCACACAGCCCTCTACACAGTATGATGGACCCACAGCTCCCCTATACACAGTATGATGGACCCACACAGCCCTCTACACAGTATGATGGACCCACACAGCCCTCTACACAGTATGATGGACCCACACAGCCCTCTACACAGTGTGATGGGCCCACACAGCCCTATACACAGTATGATGGACCCACACAGCCCTCTACATAGTATGATGGGCCCACACAGCCCTCTACACAGTATGATGGACCCACACAGCTCTCTACACAGTATGCTGGCCCACACAGCCCTCTAAACAGTATGATGGACCCACACAGCCCTCTACACAGTATGATGGCCGCACACAGCCCTCTACACAGTATGATGGACCCACACAGCCCTCTACACAGTATGATGGACCCACACAGCCCTCTACACAGTATGATGGACCCACACAGCCCTCTACACAGTATGCTGGCCCACACAGCCCTCTAAACAGTATTATGGACCCACACAGCCCTCTACACAGTATGATGGACCCACACTGCTCTCTACACAGTATGATGGGCCCACACAGCCCTCTACACAGTATGATGGACCCACACAGCCCTCTACACAGTATGATGGCCCCACACAGCCCTCTACACAGTATGATGGACCCACACAGCCCTATACACAGTATGATGGCCCCACACAGCCCTCTACACAGTATGATGGTCCCACACAGCCCTCTACACAGTATGATGGACCCACAGCCCCCCCCATACACAGTATGATGGACCCACACAGCCCTCTACACAGTATGATGGACCCACACAGCCCTCTACACAGTGTGATGGGCCCACACAGCCCTATACACAGTATGATGGCCCCACACAGCCCTCTACACAGTATGATGGACCAACACAGCCCTCTACACAGTGTGATGGGCCCACACAGCCCTATACACAGTATGATGGACCCACACAGCCCTCTACACAGTATGATGGACCGACACAGCCCTCTACACAGTATGCTGGCCCACACAGCCCTCTAAACAGTATGATGGACCCACACAGCCCTCTACACAGTATGATGGACCCACATAGCCCTCTACACAGTATGATGGACCCACACAGCCCTCTACACAGTATGATGGCCCCACACAGCCCTGTAAACAGTATGATGGACCCACACAGCCCTCTACATAGTATGATGGACCCACACAGCCCTCTACACAGTATGCTGGCCCACACAGCTCTCTACACAGTATGATGGACCCACACAGCCCTCTACACAGTATGATGGACCCACACAGCCCTCTACACAGTATGATGGACCCACACAGCCCTCTACACAGTATGATGGACCCACACAGCACTCTACACAGTATGATGGACCCACACAGCCCTCTACACAGTATGATGGCCGCACACAGCCCTCTACACAGTATGATGGGCCCACATAGCCCTCTACACAGTATGATGGCCCCACACAGCCCTCTACACAGTATGATGGACCCACACAGACCTCTACACAGTATGATGGACCCACACAGCCCTCTATACAGTATGATGGCCCCACACAGCCCTCTACAAAGTATGATGGACCCACACAGCCCTCTACACAGTATGATGGACCCACATAGCCCTCTACACAGTATGATGGGCCCACACAGCCCTCTACACAGTGTGATGGACCCACACAGCCCTCTACACAGTATGATGGACCCACACAGCCCTCTACACAGTGTGATGGACCGACACAGCCCTCTACACAGTATGATGGCCCCACACAGTCCTCTACACAGTATGATGGCCCCACACAGCCCTATACACAGTATGATGGACCCACACAGCCCTCTACACAGTATGATGGACCCACACAGCCCTCTACACAGTATGATGGACCCACACAGCCCTCTACACAGTATGATGGACCCACACAGCCCTCTACACAGTATGATGGCCCCACACAGCCCTCTACACAGTATGATGGCCGCACACAGCCCTCTACACAGTATGATGGCCCCGCACAGCCCTCTACACAGTATGATGGACCCACACAACCCTCTACACAGTATGATGGACCCACACAGCCCTCTACACAGTATGGTGGCTCCACACAGCCCTCTACACAGTATGATGGCCCTTCACAGCCCTCTACACAGTATGATGGACCCACACAGCCCTCTACACAGTATGATGGCCCCACACAGCTCTCTACACAGTACGCTGGGCCCACACAGCCCTCTACACAGTATGATGGACCCACACAGCCCTCTACACAGTATGATGGACCCACACAGCCCTCTACACAGTATGATGGCCCCACACAGCCCTCTACACAGTATGCTGGACCCACACAGCCCTCTACACAGTATGCTGGACCCACACAGCCCTCTACACAGTATGATGGCCCCACACAGCCCTCTACACAGTATGATGGCCCCACATAGCCCTCTACACAGTATGATGGGCCCACATAGCCCTCTACACAGTATGATGGCCCCACATAGCCCTCTACACAGTATGATGGGCCCACATAGCCCTCTACACAGTATGATGGACCCACACAGCCCTCTACACAGTATGGTGGCTCCACACAGCCCTCTACACATTATGCTGGACCCACACAGCCCTCTTCACAGTATGGTGGACCCACACAGCACTCTACACAGTATGATGGCCCCACACAGCTCTCTACACAGTATGCTGGACCCACACAGCCCTCTACACAGTATGATGGACCCACACAGCACTCTACATAGTATGATGGACCCACACAGCCCTCTACACAGTATGATGGACCCACACAGCACTCTACATAGTATGATGGACCCATACAGCCCTCTACACAGTATGATGTACCCACACAGCCCTCTACACAGTATGATGGCCCCACACAGCCCTCTACACAATATGATGGACCCACACAGCCCTCTACACAGTATGGTGGCCCCACACAGCCCTCTACACAGTATGATGGCCACACACAGCACTCTACATAGTATGATGGACCCACACAGCCCTCTACACAGTATGATGGACCCACACAGCCCTCTACACAGTATGATGGACCCACACAGCCCTCTACACAGTATGATGGACCCACACAGCACTCTACATAGTATGATGGACCCACACAGCCCTCTACACAGTATGCTGGCCCCACACAGCCCTCTACACAGTATGATGGACCCACACAGCCCTCTACACAGTATGATGGCCACACACAGCCCTCTACACAGTATGATGGACCCACACAGCCCTCTACACAGTATGATGGCCCCACACAGCTCTCTACACAGTATGATGGACCCACACAGCCCTCTACATAGTATGATGGACTCACACAGCCCTCTATACAGTATGATGGACCCACACAGCACTCTTCATTGTATGATGGACCCTCACAGCCCTCTACACAGTATGATGGCCCCACACAGCCCTCTACACAGTATGATGGCCCCACACAGCCCTTTACACAGTATGATGGACCCACACAGCCCTCTACATAGTATGATGGACCCACACAGCACTCTACATAGTATGATGGACCCACACAGCCCTCTACACAGTATGCTGGACCCACACAGCCCTCTACACAGTATGATGGACCCACTCAGCCCTCTACACAGTATGATGGACCCACACAGCCCTCTACACAGTATGATGGCCCCACACAGCTCTCTACACAGTATGATGGACCCACACAGCCCTCTACACAGTATGATGGACCCACACAGCACTCTACACAGTATGATGGGCCCACACAGCCCTCTACACAGTATGATGGACCCACACAGCCCTCTACACAGTATGATGGCCCCACACAGCACTCTACACAGTATGATGGACCCACACAGCCCTCTACACATTATACTGGACCCACACAGCACTCTACACAGTATGGTGGACCCACACAGCCCTCTACATGGTATGATGGACCCATACAGCCCTCTACACAGTAAGATGGCCCCACACAGCCCTCTACATAGTATGATGGACTCACACAGCACTCTACATAGTATGATGGACCCACACAGCCTTCTACACAGTATGATGGCCCCACACAGCCCTCTACATAGTATGATGGCCCACACAGCCCTCTGCACAGTATGATGGACCCACACAGCCCTCTACACAGTATGATGGCCCCACACAACCCTCTACACAGTATGATGGACCCACACAGCCCTCTACACAGTATGATGGACCCACACAGCCCTCTACATAGTATGATGGACCCACACAGCCCTCTGCACAGTATGATGGACCCACACAGCCCTCTACACAGTATGATGGACCCACACAGCCCTCTACATAGTATGATGGACCCACACAGCCCTTTACCTATGCGGCCATAACAGAGGAAGAGGTCTCGGTTCTCACAAAGGCACACCTAGGCAGGATAATCAGTTTCACATAGTGTGGTCTTGCGTAGGAAATGATTACTTGTGGCTTTGCTAGTGGCCCCGTCCACGTTACAGATCAAAGTTCTAGGACATAAGAGAGTGACGTACAATAGTAAATCGTTGCCCATTTTTGATGAAGCATGGCCATCCGAAGCACCTAGTATTGCAGGAGAGGATTGGGCTGATCTGTTTTGCTTTATGGCTTTACACCACTTGCATTTGCCTTTCTGTTATCTGCCATGGAAGGAATAATGTGAGATTTGTTACAATGTGTCAGGACGATCGGACTTGATATAGAAGCCCATCATTCGGGCTGCGCTCCACCGGTCACGCAGTAAATGTCAGGCTCGTTTCTTCTTGGTAAGAACTTATAACCAAATAAAAACAGAATGGAAATAGAAAATCAGGGGTACAGTCCACACAAATCTAGTGTACTGGAGGATCCTGAGGCTCAGGAACCCCTGCAATGCTGATGAAGGTGCAAGCAGATATCAGGTGACCTGGGAACACGTAAATAGTAGCGTCTGCATGAAGGTCCAAATTTATGTTTAGGTCTCATCTGCCCTAGTTTTTGGATCAGGTCTGGGCTTTGATGCCTTTATTGCCTCTTCCAAATGTCAGTGTAAATGCTCAAGAACGTTTCCTTCTAGCCGCGTGAGAGGGCTGATGATCCAGCTGCAGAGTCTCCTCCCGTCCACCAGAGGGGTGTCTGCGCAGCTGCAGTGTCTCCTCCGATCTACCAGAGGGATGTCTGCGCGGTCTGGGAAGAGGATCCCGATGGGACAAGAGAGAGGATCCTGAAGTGAGGTGTTGGTCTTTCTCCTGCTCTGATCTGGATACCTGGAGTGTTAGAGACAGCCTGCTGATTGCTGTGAAGCAGAGGCCACGCAGCTGCGTGTCAGCATTGAGAAACGGTTGCCAGAGAGAGAACTGTGAGCAGAGCGGTTGTTCTCATGTCCTCGGCCTACTCACTGGATTGTGACTTCTGCCCTGAGGTGATCCATTCCTGAAGCCTTCCTACTGGACCTTACTTTTGCCCTGAGATAATCCATTCCTGAGGCCTTCCTACTGGACCTTACTTTTGCCCTGAGATGATCCGTTCCTGAGGCCTTCCTACTAGACCTGACATTTGCCCTGACATGTTCCGTTCCTGAGGCCTTCCTACTGGACCTGACTTTTGCCCTGAGATGATCCATTCCTGAGGCCTTCCTACTGGACCTGACTTTTGTCCTGAGATGATCTGTTTCTCAGGCCTTCCTACTGTCCTACTGGACCTGACTTTTGTCCTGAGATGATCTGTTTCTCAGGCCTTCCTACCGGACCTGACTCTTGCTCTGAGGTGATCTGTCCCTGTGATTGCCGGTGCCATAGAGAGCTGTTGTGGAGCTGAAAGCTGCCTGTATTTGACACACCTGCACCGGGGCCTGGGGGCTACTCGTTACCGGGCCGCGGCTCTGTCTCTGCTCGGAGGATATCACGGCGACAGGGCCCGACTCCGTGACCCCGGCGGTGTCGTTTTAATAAATGGTGATGGTGGGGGATTATTTACAGGGGATAATAGTTTGTGACACCACCTGTGGTATGTGGCAACATGGATGCTGCTGCTGCGATTCAGTTTCCCCTTGGGGTCGATGGTGATGCAACTGAGTTGGTATAGCTCTCCACAGGTAGAGCTGAGCCCCAGGGCTGAAGATGGAATTGTGGAGCCATGGCGGGGTGCAGGGCCAAAGGCGCAGGCAAATAACTGGGCAACACAGGGATGCAATCTCAAGATTTTACTCACTGTTGAAAGTTCCTGGTTTACATGACCGGTCAAATATTGCCCCCGGAGTGCGGAGTCCTGCTGTGATGGGCTTCAGCCGATCCCGGATAGTTGAGAGGTACAACCTGGTACACCCTTCTGTGTTCCTTTCCTGGTTGTCTTCCTGCGCTGACCTCTCCCACCTGTCCCGCGCCTACACACAAAGAGTCCCGAGCCGGTGTCCGTGGACCCTGTCGGATGCTTGAAGCTCTATCCCTTGGCCCTATGTGGCCACCTTTTCACTGGATGTGTGTGGATGTGGCTTCGGCACTTGCAGTAACCTCAGCCTCCAGTTTGCTAGCTGAGCCTTAAAGTTCTCCACTAGTTGAGGGGCCGGTTCCCTACTTTGGCTAAGTCCCTGCACTCCGGTATGCCATTTGTGGAATGAGACCACGGGTGTATGGCACACTTCTCGTGGGCTCTAAAACCCTTTCAGTCGTGTGTCTGGGATGAGCTGCTGCAGCTCCATACCACAGGTCTTTGCTCCTCCACTCCTTATTCCTTACTGACTAACGTTCTACGGTGTGCTCCTACTAACTAAACCCCACCTTCCAGCAGGCTGACATTACCCTGGTCTGATGGAGTGTTGCTAAATAAGAGTGTGTCTGTGTTTGTATGTATACGGATTTGTGACCTCCTCCTTATCCGGGAATGGGATACCACACCTCTGGCTGAGGTGCAGTACCTCTGTGGCGACTGATTCCTTAGGGGCGCCACATATTCCCCTTTGTACTGGAGACCTCGGATTTATCCATTGGTACTGTAAGTCCTGAGCTCAGGCCCTGCGCATATATTTCTGTTTTTGCGGGCAAGTGTGCATGTCGCGGGCGGAGGAGGGGACGCCGCGCTCTCCCACTGCTACTCGGGTCCGGCTGCCGCGGCTGCTGCGGCCTGCCGCTGCTCGGTGGCTCGAGCGATGGGCCGGATCCCGGGGACTCGAGCGGCGCTCCTCGCCCGTGAGTGAAAGGGGGTTTTTGGGTGTGGGGATTGTTTATTGTCCGTGACGCCACCCACGATTGTGGTGATTTGTTGACACCACCGCTGCTCTGTATGGGGATCCCGGGAGGGATGGTATGGAGCAGCCAGTTGTTGTGTTGCCCCTCCGTGGGTAGGGGTTGGTGATCCCGGGGCCCAGTGATGAGGTGGGAGATGCAGGGCTTGGTGGGCGCAGGGACGCGGGGGCAGCGTTGTGCCTTGCGGCACTGTGGTACTCACTCAGCCTGAGACGATGACACAGTTCTCGGTAAAACACATGGCTGGAAAAACGGTTCCCACGGACGGCTGCACTTGCTTTCCCCAGAAGGTGACGGTGACGGTCCCTCTGTCCTGCACCTAAGTTGATAATGGTTGCGATGGGTTCCCACCGGTAACCCGCTCCCCGGCTTGGATATGGGCCGGAGGAGCCCTATTTTGCCCGCAGGCGCTGGCCCTGAGAAACTGATGCCCTGGCGGTGGCGGTGTCTCTCCGTTACGGTTGGACTGTTGCCTTCAATCGGGACTTGGTTGTTGGGAGACAGACGTCCCCTTCACTGACGGATTTGGCAAATTATGGCGACTCCTAGCCTTACCGGGATCCGAAAGGCCCCTGCCCTGGTGCTGACTGTTCTTCGTATACTGCTCCAGACCGCCGGGTCACCACCCGTCCGCGGTCCTTCCAGCAACCTCCGAGCAGTCCCCCTGCAGACTATCACCACCGTCTGCTGACCTTGCTGTCACTGTCCGGGGCACACACCCGGACCAACTTCAGGCTTTACAACTGTCACTTTCCACTGTCTCTACTCTCACTGTTTACTCCTTCTCTTCCCTAGCTTAACTGCCTGGTTTTCCCGCCTCCAGGGCTGTTTACTCCTCGGTGGGCGGAGCCAACCGCCTGGCCCACCCCCTGGTGTGAACATCAGTCCCTGGAGGAAGGCAACAAGGATTTTGGTAGCCTTGGTGTTCCTAACTGGGGTGTAGGGTGTGGTGGTGTGATGACCTGTGACCCCTGGCTTGCCCAGGGCGTCACATGCACACATATGCAGTAGTGGTTTTTGCATGAAAACGGGTATAATATGCAGCAGTCACCACTGCAGAACTGAACTTTAACTACTGTTGCATTGCTTCTAACAGGTGTTTAACCACGGGGTACTTTCGTGTTTGTTCATATGTATGAGAGGAAGGGAGGGGGATAGTAATTTAGCTAAGATTATTAATTGGTGTGCTGGTCCAGAGACAGGTCCTTATTGCACCCCGTGATTTACACTCTCTAGATTCTTCCTGGACTTCCCTGCTAGTAAATTGTTCCCTGTGGTTCCTGACCTATTGGAATCGGTCCATAGACCAGCACTGATCCTGGTTCAGAACCGGGTGTATGTACATTTATTGGTGTTGATACTTACTTTCCATATCGAGTTCCACTTTCAGTTTCCCTTATCGGGTTATAAAGAGTTTGCATTTAAACCTAGTCTGGTCTCGTTCCTCGTTCGTGGCCCGCTGTATTCTGAAGGTAACCTCTTGGATCCACAGCCGCACCCCTGCCTAAGATCAAGGTCATAAAGATCATGGAATTCTACAGAAGATGGCGCCTGACATCCACTGATCTTACCATGACTGGTATCAGATCATGGAGTCCTACAGGAGATGTGCCTGACATCCACCGATCTTACCATGACTGGGGTCAGATCATGGAGTCCTACAGAAGATGGGGCCTGACATCCACCGATCTTACCATGACTGGGGTCAGATCATGGAGTCCTACAGAAGATGGGGCCTGACATCCACTGATCTTACCATGACTGGGGTCAGATCATGGCGTCCTACAGGAGATGGGGCCTGACATCCACTGATCTTACCATGACTGGTGTCAGATCATGGAGTCCTACAGGAGATGGGGCCTGACATCCACTGATCTTACCATGACTAGGGTCAGATCATGACATCCTACAGAAGATGGGGCCTGACATCCACTGATCTTACCATGACTGGGGTCAGATCATGGCGTCCTACAGAAGATGGGACCTGGCATCCACTGATCTTACCATGACTGGGGTCAGATCATGGCTTCCTAAAGAAGATGGGGCCCGACATCCACTGATCTTACCATGACTGGGGTCAGATCATGGCTTCCTAAAGAAGATGGGGCCCGACATCCACTGATTTTACCATGACTGGGGTCAGATCATGGTGTCCTACAGAAGATGGGGCCTGACATCCACTGATCTTACCATGACTGGGGTCAGATCATGGTGTCCTACAGAAGATGGGGCCCGACATCCACTGATTTTACCATGACTGGGGTCAGATCATGGCGTCCTACAGAAGATGGGGCCTGAAATCCACTGATCTTACCATGACTGGGGTCAGATCATGGTGTCCTACAGAAGTTTGGGCCTGACATCCACTGATCTTACCATGACTGGGGTCAGATCATGGCGTCCTACAGAAGATGGGGCCTGACATCCACTGATCTTACCATGACTGGGGTCAGATCATGGCATCCTACAGAAGATGGGGCCTGACATCCACTGATCTTACCATGACTGGGGTCAGATCATGGTGTCCTACAGAAGATGGGGCCCGACATCCACTGATCTTACCATGACTGGGGTCAGATCATGGCATCCTACAGAAGATGGGGCCCTGACATCCACTGATCTTACCATGACTGGGGGCAGATCATTGTGTCCTACAGATGATGGGGCCCGACATCCACCGATCTTACCATGACTGGGGTCAGATCATGGCGTCCTACAGAAGATGGGGCCCGACATCCACTGATCTTACCATGACTGGGGTCAGATCATGGTGTCCTACAGAAGATGGGGCCAGACATCCACTGATCTTACCATGATTGGGGTCATGTCTAAGTATAGAGCTTCAGTAGATGGAAGGTTTCAGGTGTATAAACTCTGGGTATATGTTGTATCTGCTCCTCCGTCCCGGGTGTTTTATTAAGTGCAATCACCACCTCATTTACAATGGTAATTTAATTAAAGCGTTGAGGACAGCAGGAGCTCGCCGGAAACCTCCTCATCGGAATTACAGTCCTAAAATATGCCAAATAACACTCCCCCATTGCAGAATTAAGCAGAGCGGCGCTCCCAAGCCTCATGGTTTGCACGATACATTTATGGATATTTTATTATCGTTGTTGTCTATAATTTTCTGTATATAGTCATCCATAATAAGCTGCAATGCAATGTAATGACATGCCCCCCTCTATGCCCTCATTGTTAACAACATCACCCCCCATAAGTCATGGCATGGCCATTTTACCTGAACAGTCACAGCAGGACTTCAGCCAAGTAGGAGGAGCACACGGGGGGGGGGGGGGCAGGGTATAAAATGACACCTTAACATTCGTATCTTTAATTGCACTCAAAATTATTCCGCTCCCTTGTAATAAATTTGGATTATTCTCAAAATCTACAAACTTTATACTTGTAATTAACCAATGAAACAAGGATACCAGTATACATCACCAAGTTATAAGAGCCAGAGGGGTGGCAAGGTATAACAGCCAGAGGGGTGGCAAGTTATAACAGCCAGAGGGGCGGCACGTTATAACAGCCAGAGGGGCGGCAAGCTATAACAGCCATTGGGGCGGCAAGTTATAACAACCAGAGGGGCGGCAAGTTATAACAGCCATTGGGGCGGCAAGTTATAACAGCCAGAGAGACGGCAAGCTATAACAGCTAGGACGGCAGCAAGTTATAACAGCCAGAGGGGCGGCAAGCTATAACAGCCAGAGAGACGGCAAGCTATAACAGCTAGGATGGCAGCAAGTTATAACAACCAGAGGGGCGGCAAGTTATAACAGCCATTGGGGCGGCAAGTTATAACAGCCAGAGAGACGGCAAGCTATAACAGCTAGGACGGCAGCAAGTTATAACAGCCAGAGGGGCGGCAAGCTATAACAGCTAGGACGGCAGCAAGTTATAACAGCCAGAGGGGCGGCAAGCTATAACAGCTAGGACGGCAGCAAGTTATAACAGCCAGAGGGATATCCAAGTTATAACAACCAGAGGGGTGGCAAGTTATGACAGATAGAGGGGTGGCAAGTTATAACAGCCAGAGGGGCAGCAAGTTATAACAGCCAGAGGGGCGGCAAGTTATATCAGCCAGAGGGGCAGCAAGTTATAACAGCCAGAGGGGCGGCAAGTTCCAACAGACAGAGGGCTTTACTAAATACTAATGTCGCTGGTCATGATGGGGAGAATAATTCGGAGACTGCAGGAGTCAGGAAAAGTGACATTTTGTGCCGGATTTGGAGAACCCACTTGTTATATTGTGTTACATTGTTCTTGTTTCATTGGTTTAGTGAAAAGTGCAAAAAAGTTTCTTAATATTGAACTAACTTACAAATGAGTATGCAACTTGCTTCTTTCTATGAGGTGTAACCCTTTATTATTTGGAGATGGTGATGGAGCCGATCTCCCGTCATAGTCACACAATAGAGCACGTTTATGTGGGATATTCCTCCCGGATAGTATCCTGCAGATGGAGAGTAAATAATACTGACAGACCGCTGCCGCTACTCTGCAAAACCGTCAGATGGAAAACCCGGCCCCCTCCTCCCGACACATGCAAAAAATGGAGGGGTCTAGAAAAGTGGATAAATATCAGCATGATGGCCAATTTGTACCTGGAGGAGTCTGCAAATCTGCATGGATATTAAGCTACACTCCCATGCGTGTGTGTATATATATATATATATATATATAGATAATATATTTCGAAAAAGCGGGGGAGGGGAGCTGACATGTTAAATATAAATAGTACAGAGATAGTGGATATAATTGTGACACATTACAGATGCATTATATATCCATCACTCCTGCTCCACGTGTTGTAATCATACGGCTGAAGCAATGATAGCAGATTGGGGTCTGTATCCCACACACAGGGGGAGTCGTTACATTATTATACGGGAATGAGCTGTGACATTATTTACTAATAATAATATCAGTTACATTATACCTGATTACACATTATGATGATTATTATTATTTTCTGTTATATGACCACATTCTTTAGGCTGAGACAAAATCCAGTGAGTGAAATAATCATTTACTTCAAAAAATGACAGACGCCGACTACAAGAGAATCTGCATCACAATTAGGAGAAGAGCAAATCCATACATAATATTCTGTTCCACTCTCTGACTGCCCCCACTGCCCCCCTTATCCACCTGTTCCACTCTTTGACTGCCCTCACTGCCCCCCTTATCCACCTGTTCCACTCTTTGACTGCCCCCACTGCCCCCCTTATCCACCTGTTCCACTCTCTGACTGCCCCCACTGCCCCCCTTATCCGCCTGTTCCACTCTCTGACTGCCCCCACTGCCCCCCTTATCCGCCTGTTCCACTCTTTGACTGCCCTCACTGCCCCCCTTATCCGCCTGTTCCACTCTCTGACTGCCCCCACTGCCCCCCTTATCCGCCTGTTCCACTCTTTGACTGCCCTCACTGCCCCCCTTATCCGCCTGTTCCACTCTCTGACTGCCCTCCCTGCCCCCGTAGCCACCTGTTCCACTCTCTGACTGCCCTAAGTTTTCCTAATGTCTGACTTGAGCTGCAGTACCACACATGGCCATGCACAGGTGCGGCGCTGATTCTGGGGCCATATTGGCGTTTGCTATGTGGCCCCTTCTCTTCTATGTCCAGTATAGTGCGGATATAGCGGTGTGTGGCGGGATGTTTGCTGTCGGTGCTCCTGCTGGGGGCGCTCATATAGTTGGTATTTTCGGGCTCCTCTCTCGTGTCCCCCTCCTCTATCCGGTGCTACTAGGTTCCTATTCAGGACAATTATAGGCGGTGATAATTGATGCGCGCTGCACGCGGCGGTGCTTTGCATACGGACGCGCTCGGCTGGCTGGATACAAATGTTTGCACTTTGACAATTTGACTTGCATTTTCGGGACTTTACTTTGTGAGTTTGACACATTATCAGCGCCGAGCAGAGAGCGGCCGATACCATCGCCCCCTCCTCCGCGCCAATCCCTCACCGCAATTTACAGAACTGTCGGCAGTGAGTTATGTCTCGCTCCTTCATTTCGTATTCCGGCGTCATGGGAATCGGCGGCTTATCAGGTGCGAGATGAAAAGGACGGAGAAAAATGATTCCTTTATTATTCCGAGGAACAGGTGGAGCAGAATCTTGTGAAGTGAAATCCTCCCCCCGGCCCCGTAATGCCGACACTATTAATTCAGCTACTTTGTTTGTTCCACCAAATGATCGCATTCGTGATCAAAATGATACAGAGCAAATGGCGCGTTAACCCTTCGTGTCCACAAGCGGGAACTCGGCGTATGTATGTAGTGTCAGGGCCCGAACAAAGCAGCGAGGGACCCTGCCCATAGGAGCTTACAATCTAAACAGCCAGGCGCAGAGGCAATAGATGTGTGAACCAAGGCTGTATGCTAAGGTGGTAGCACCGGAATACAGGAGATGGAAGAGCTGGGATAGAGGAGATAGCAGAGCTGGGATAGGGGAGATAGCAGAGCTGGGATAGGGGAGATAGCAGAGCTGGGATAGGGGAGATGGCAGAGCTGGGATAGGGGAGATAGCAGAGCTGGGATAGAGGAGATGGCAGAGCTGGGATAGGGGAGATGGCAGAGCTGGGATAGGGGAGATAGCAGAGCTGAGAGAGAGGAGATGGCAGAGCTGGGATAGAGGAGATGGCAGAGCTGGGATAGAGGAGATGGCAGAGCTGGGATAGGGGAGATAGCAGAGCTGGGATAGAGGAGATGGCAGAGCTGGGATAGGGGAGATGGCAGAGCTGGGATAGAGGAGATAGCAAAGCTGGGATAGGGGAGATGGCAGAGCTGGGATAGGGGAGATGGCAGAGCTGGGATAGAGGAGATGTCAGAGCTGGGATAGAGGAGATGGCAGAGCTGGGATAGGGGAGATGGCAGAGCTGGGATAGGGGAGATGGCAGAGCTGGGATAGGGGAGATGGCAGAGCTGGGATAGAGGAGATAGCAAAGCTGGGATAGGGAAGATGGCAGAGCTGGGATAGGGGAGATGGCAGAGCTGGGATAGGGGAGATGACAGAGCTGGGATAGGGGAGATGGCAGAGCTGGGATAGGGGAGATGGCAGAGCTGGGATAGGGGAGATGACAGAGCTGGGATAGGGGAGATGGCAGAGCTGGGATAGGGGAGATGGCAGAGCTGGGATAGGGGAGATGGCAGAGCTGGGATAGGGGAGATGGCAAAGCTGGGATAGGGGAGATGGCAGAGCTGGGATAGGGGAGATGGCAGAGCTGAGAGAGAGAAGATGGCAGAGCTGGGATAGGGGAGATGGCAGAGCTGGGATAGGGGAGATGGCAGAGCTGGAATAGAGGAGATGGCAGAGCTGGGATAGGGGAGATGGCAGAGCTGGGATAGAGGAGATGGCAGAGCTGGGATAGTGGAGATGGCAGAGCTGGGATAGGGGAGATGGCAGAGCTGGGATAGGGGAGATGGCAGAGCTGGGATAGTGGAGATGGCAGAGCTGGGATAGGGGAGATGGCAGAGCTGGGATAGAGGAGATGGCAGAGCTGGGATAGGGGAGATGGCAGAGCTGGGATAGAGGAGATGGCAGAGCTGGGATAGGGGAGATGGCAGAGCTGGGATAGTGGAGATGGCAGAGCTGGGATAGGGGAGATGACAGAGCTGGGATAGGGGAGATGGCAGAGCTGGGATAGGGGAGATGGCAGAGCTGGGATAGAGGAGATGGCAGAGCTGGGATAGAGGAGATGGCAGAGCTGGGATAGAGGAGATGGCAGAGCTGGGATAGGGGAGATGGCAGAGCTGGGATAGAGGAGATGGCAGAGCTGGGATAGGGGAGATGGCAGAGCTGGGATAGGGGAGATGGCAGAGCTGGGATAGTGGAGATGGCAGAGCTGGGATAGGGGAGATGGCAGAGCTGGGATAGGGGAGATGGCAGAGCTGGGATAGTGGAGATGGCAGAGCTGGGATAGGGGAGATGACAGAGCTGGGATAGGGGAGATGGCAGAGCTGGGATAGTGGAGATGGCAGAGCTGGGATAGGGGAGATGACAGAGCTGGGATAGGGGAGATGGCAGAGCTGGGATAGTGGAGATGGCAGAGCTGGGATAGGGGAGATGGCAGAGCTGGGATAGGGGAGATGGCAGAGCTGAGAGAGAGAAGATGGCAGAGCTGGGATAGGGGAGATGGCAGAGCTGGGATAGGGGAGATGGCAGAGCTGGGATAGAGGAGATGGCAGAGCTGGGATAGGGGAGATGGCAGAGCTGGGATAGAGGAGATGGCAGAGCTGAGATAGTGGAGATGGCAGAGCTGGGATAGGGGAGATGGCAGAGCTGGGATAGGGGAGATGGCAGAGCTGAGAGAGAGAAGATGGCAGAGCTGGGATAGGGGAGATGGCAGAGCTGGTATAGGGGAGATGGCAGAGCTGGGATAGAGGAGATGGCAGAGCTGGGATAGGGGAGATGGCAGAGCTGGGATAGAGGAGATGGCAGAGCTGGGATAGTGGAGATGGCAGAGCTGGGATAGGGGAGATGGCAGAGCTGGGATAGGGGAGATGGCAGAGCTGGGATAGGGGAGATGGCAGAGCTGGGATAGGGAAGATGGCAGAGCTGGGATAGGGGAGATGGCAGAGCTGTGATAGGGGAGATGGCAGAGCTGGGATAGGGGAGATGGCAGAGCTGGGATAGAGGAGATGGCAGAGCTGAGTGAGAGGAGATGGCAGAGCTGGGATAGGGGAGATAGCAGACCTGGGATAGGGGAGATGGCAGAGCTGAGAGAGAGGAGATGGCAGAGCTGGGATAGGGGAGATAGCAGACCTGGGATAGGTGAGATGGCAGAGCTGGGATAGGGGAGATGGTAGAGCTGGGATAGGGGAGATGGCAGAGCTGGGATTGGGGAGATGGCAGAGCTGGGATTGGGGAGATGGCAGAGCTGGGATAGGGGAGATGGCAGAGCTGGGATAGGGGAGATGGCAGAGCTGGGATAGGGGAGATGGCAGAGCTGGGATAGGGGAGATGGCAGAGCTGGGATAAGGGAGATGGCAGAGCTGGGATAGGGGATATGGCAGAGCTGGGATAGGGGATGTCTGTGCCTGACGGAGAGAAGATGTCCGTGTCTGGCGGAGGAGCACTGGCCGCAGGCGCGGCAGTGCTTAGCGGCCGCATGTAATTAGCGCCGCAGAAGTGCAGGGACGCCAGGACTCTGCCGGAACACGTTCCTGGACCCAGCAGCAAAACGTGCCAGGAGCTCCAGGCCACGGTCCACTCCATGATTGCGGAGTGGACATCGGAGAAGAAGGGCCTGGCTGCAACCGTGTGGGCATGCGAAGTGGAGGTGGTTTCCGAGGAGCCGGTAAGCGACCCACGCCCCTATGTCCCTGAGGGAACGGCCGCTGCGTCTGAGGGGCCCGCCTGCTGCCATCCACTATGCCACCTCCCTTACTGCCCATGCCCGTGGCCATCGCCCCGACTGACCCGTTACCACTGTCACCTGTAGCGGAACACGTAGCGTCTGTGGGAGAGGGCCCAGACCTACGGCCCCTGGGCCTTACCTTTACCACCGCCCTGGCACCCGTCCCGGCTTCCATCCTGGCCGCGACAGAGATGACCACGGCTCCGGCAGTCCGCCCGGCCGCAACAGAGGCAATCATCGACCCGACGCCAGCACCGCAAGCCACGCTGACCGCTTCCAGACACCCGGCCTCGGATGAGGCACCGCGGGAACTTAGCTGCCAAGCGGCAGAGCAGGCCACGTCACAGCGGGGCCCCTCACTACTGGAGGTGCCGGTTGTAGCCGGCACGGAGGGACTCCAGCTGGGCCCGCCCCCCACACAGGCTGACCAGGCGCGGCGGCCATGACAGCTGTGCCCTAAGACTGCTGCTTGGAGAAAAAGGATGTGGCAGCGGTCCCTCCATTGCACCGTTGTCCCCGTTGGGACCACCAGTACCGTAACCTGTTAAGTAAATGAGTAAATGAATGAATCAACCGAGAAAGTAACCTGATTGGCACCGTGATTGATCCGACCGTTGCCGGCAAGTTGTCCCCGTAGGGACCCTTTGCACCGTTGGCATGAGGAACTCTTCATGGACATGCCTGAGAACTTGCAGGGCACCCACGAACTTGTGGGATTGTAAATATGTTGGTGCATGTTTCCGTTGCCGCCTCCGGAGAGGCTAATTTGGAGGATGGGCCTGGAGGAAAGTGATGGCCCAGGCCCGCCACTACTGCAACCGGTGGCGATCCTCCGGGGGTCAGGGGTCCCCCATGGACGTGGGGTCCCCTGAAGTGACAGCCGGGTGCGAGGCACCATACCCGTTCCCGCTCGGGCAGCCTGGATCTGGACTGGGGTCAAGGGGTGCTGCCCACTTCTTAGGGGCAGCATCAGGGCTAGGTTGCTTGGGTGGGAGAGCAGAAGCCATCCGTCCGTTGTTATTAAAAAATGTAAATATCTGTGTTTTGCAACGTTCAAGTGACCTGCCTCCCGTAAGGGAAGATTTAAACTGCATAAACTGTGTTGATATTTTTATATTTTTACAATTGAAAAGAAAAATAAAACCGGTGATGGGCGGACAGCCCGCGGACTGTCTGCATTTAACCAAGGGGGAATGTGGCGCCCTGGACTAGTTAGGTCGTCACAGGTACTACAACACACACCCCCACCCTGAGACAGGCACATCAACCAGACACAAAATCCTTGTTGCCTCCCTCCAGGGCCTGATGTCCACACCAAGTGGGGTGGAGCCAGGTGGTTGGCCCCACCCACTGAGGAGTTCACAGTCCTGGAGGCGGGAGAAGGAAGGCAGTTGAGTGTAGAGAGGGGTTAGGGAAGTGAGAAGTAAGGAGGAAACTGACCGTGTCCGGGTGTGTGGCCCGAGCACTAAGAGCAAGGTTGGCAGACGGTGGTGGCCGTCTGCAGGAGAGGCAGATCAAGGCGGATTGTAGAACCGGGGACGGGCGTTGGCCCGCCGGTACCGAACCGGGGGGCAAAGTGAAGCCAGCACACTCAGGCAGGGCCTACGGACCCTGACCAGGCTTGGAGTCGCCATTAGAGGTCAAATCCGTCAGTGACCGGAACCCCAGGGGTTTCCTAACAGCCAAGACCCGATTGAAGGCAACCGTCCGACCAGCAAAAGGAAATACAGTTACCGCCACAGCTAGAGTTCCAAGAGCCAGAGCCTGCGGGCAAAAGGGATCCTCCGGCACATATATACGCTGGGGAGCGGGTTACCGGTGGGAATCCATCGGGACCGAACATACACAACGGTGCAGGGAAAGGCAGCCACCACTAACCGTCCAGGAGAGACTAGCGTCCGGCACCGCGCTGCGCAGTCCAGGCGACCCTGCACCTTGCCAATCCTGCCTCCCCATCATCTCACCAGGCCCCGGGACCACCAACCCCTACCCACGGAGGGGGAAAACAACATCCCAGCTGCTCCCTGCCATCGATCCCGGGATCCCCGACACCAGCAGCGGTGGTGCCCAACCTCACCACAACCCATGGGTGGCGTCACGGACCAAATCCCCAAACCAAACTCCCCCCTTTCACTCACGGACGAGGAGCGCCGCTCGAGTCCCCGGATCCGGCCCACCGCTCGAGCCACCAAGCAGCCATCGCAGCAGCGCCGGACCTGAGCGATAGCGAGCGCAGCGCAGCGGTGTCCTTCCCCGCCCGCGACAGCAGAGCTGGGATAGAGATGGCAGAGCTGGGATAGGGGAGATGACAGCTGAGACAGAGGAGATGGCAGAGCTATGATAGGGGAGATGGCAGAGCTGGGATAGGGGAGATGACAGAGCTGGGATAGGGGAGATGGCAGAGCTGGGATAGGGGAGATGACAGAGCTGGGATAGGGGAGATGGCAGAGCTGGGATAGGGGAGATGGCAGAGCTGGGATAGGGGAGATGGCAGAGCTGAGAGAGAGGAGATGGCAGAGCTGGGATAGGGGAGATGGCAGAGCTGAGAGAGAGGAGATGGCAGAGCTGGGATAGAGGAGATGACAGGTATTATTCAAAACAGACTGGGAGTAGTTACACATATCTTTAAACAATTATTAGTTTATTTATAGAAAATTGTTACAAAAAGTGCAAAGAAAGGGGAGATAGCAGAGCTGGGATAGGGGAGTTGGTAGAACTGGAATAGAGGAGATGGCAGAGCTGGGATAGGGGAGTTGGTAGAACTGGAATAGAGGAGATGGCAGAGCTTGGATAGAGGAGATGGCAGAGCTGGGATAGGGGAGATGGCAGAGCTGGGATAGGGGAGATGGCAGAGCTGAGAGTGGCAGTGTGGCGTCCTGGACTAGCCAGGTCGTCACAGCAAGGTACTACAACACACACCCCCACCCTGAGACAGGGACATCAGCCAGACACAAAATCCTTGTTGCCTCCCTCCAGGGCCTGATGTCCACACCAGGTAGGGTGGAGCCAGGCGGTTTTCCCCACCCACTGAGGAGTTCACAGTCCTGGAGGCGGGAGAAGGAAGGCAGTTGAGTGTAGAGCGGGGTTAGGGAAGTGAGAAGTGAGGAGGAAACTGACCGTGTCCAGGTGTGTGGCCCGGGCACTAAGAGCAAGGTTGGCAGACGGTGGTGGCCGTCTGCAGGAGAGGCAGATCAACGCGGAACCGTAGGATCGGGGACGGGCGGTGGCCCGCCGGTACCGAACCGGGGAGCGAAGTGAAGCCAGCACACTCAGGCAGGGCCTACGGACCCCGACCAGGCTTGGAGTCGCCATTAGAGGTCAAATCCGTCAGTGACCGGAACCCCAGGGGTTTCCTAACAGCCAAGACCCGATTGAAGGCAACCGTCCGACCAGCAAAAGGAAATACAGTTACCGCCACAGCTAGAGTTCCAAGAGCCAGAGCCTGCGGGCAAAAGGGCTCCTCCGGCACATATATACGCTGGGGAGCGGGTTACCGGTGGGAATCCATCGGGACTGAACATACACAACGGTGCAGGGAAAGGCAGCCACCACTAACCGTCCAGGAGAGACTACAGCAGCCGGCTGCGGGACCCGTCCATCCAGCCGTTTGGTTTACCAGAGACTTTGCATACATTTGTGGCTGAGTGAGTACAACCGTGCCGTCCGGCACCGCGCTGCGCAGTCCAGGCGACCCTGCACCTTGCCAACCCTGCCTCCCCGTCATCTCACCGGGCCCCGGGACCACCAACCCCTACCCACGGAGGGGGAAAACAACATCCCAGCTGCTCCCTGCCATCGCTCCCGGGATCCCCGTCACCAGCAGCGGTGGTGCCCAACCTCACCACAACCCGTGGGTGGCGTCACGGACCAAATTCCCAAACCAAACTCCCCCCTTTCACTCACGGGCGAGGAGCGCCGCTCGAGTCCCCGGATCCGGCCCACCGCTTGAGCCACCGAGCAGCCATCGCAGCAGCGCCGGACCCGAGCGATAGCAAGCGCAGCGCAGCGGTGTTCTTCCCCGCCCGCGACAGCAGAGCTGGGATAGAGGAGATGGCAGAGCTGGGATAGGGGAGATGGCAAAGCTGAGATAGAGGAGATGTCAGAGCTGGGATAGGGGAGATGGCAGAGCTGGGATAGGGGAGATGGCAGAGCTGGGATAGAGGAGATGGGAGAGCTGGGATAGAGGAGATGGGAGAGCTGGGATAGAGGAGATGACAGAGCTGGGATAGAGGAGATGGGAGAGCTGGGATAGAGGAGATGGGAGAGCTGGGATAGGGGAGATGGCAGAGCTGGGATAGAGGAGATGACAGAGCTGGGATAGAGGAGATGGGAGAGCTGGGATAGAGGAGATGACAGAGCTGGGATAGAGGAGATGGGAGAGCTGGGATAGAGGAGATCACAGGTATTATTCAAAACAGACTGGGAGTAGTTACACATATCTTTAAACAATTATTAGTTTATTTAAAGAAAATTGTTACAAAAAGTGCAAAGAAAGGGGAGATAGCAGAGCTGGGATAGGGGAGTTGGTAGAACTGGAATAGAGGAGACGTCAGACCTGGAAATTAATAGAGGAGGTTTTAGAGCTGGGATAGAGAAGGTGGTAGAGCTGAGATAGAGGAGATAGCAGAATAGGGATGGAGGAGAAGGTAGAGCTACGATAGAGGAGGTGGCGTGTGACACTTATCACTGGTTCTATCACATAACAGCACACCATGTGGTCAGGAGCGGTATTACATGTAACACTTATCACTGGTTCTATCACATAACAGCGCACCATGTGGTCAGGAGTGGTATTACATGTAACACTTATCACTGGTTCTATCACATAACAGCACACCATGTGGTCAGGAGCGGTATTACATGTAATGCTTATCACTGGTTCTATCACATAACAGCACACCATGTGGTCAGGAGCGGTATTACATGTAACACTTATCACTGGTTCTATCACATAACAGCACACCATGTGGTCAGGAGCGGTATTACATGTAACACTTATCACTGGTTCTATCACATAACAGCACACTATGTGGTCAGGAGCGGTATTACATGTAACACTTATCACTGGTTCTATAACATAACAGCGCACCATGTGGTCAGGAGCGGTATTACATGTAACACTTATCACTGGTTCTATCACATAACAGCACACCATGTGGTCAGGAGCAGTATTACATGTAACACTTATCACTGGTTCTATAACATAACAGCGCACCATGTGGTCAGGAGCGGTATTACATGTAACACTTATCACTGGTTCTATCACATAACAGCACACCATGTGGTCAGGAGCGGTATTACATGTAACACTTATCACTGGTTCTATCACATAACAGCACACCATGTGGTCAGGAGCGGTATTACATGTAACACTTATCACTGGTTCTATCACATAACAGCACACCATGTGGTCAGGAGCGGTATTACATGTAACACTTATCACTGGTTCTATCACATAACAGCGCACCATGTGGTCAGGAGCGATATTACATGTAACACTTATCACTGGTTCTATCACATAACAGCACACCATGTGGTCAGGAGCGGTATTACATGTAACACTTATCACTGCTTTTATCACATAACAGCGCACCATGTGGTCAGGAGCGGTATTACATGTAACACTTATCACTGCTTTTATCACATAACAGCGCACCATGTGGTCAGGAGCGGTATTACATGTAACACTTATCACTGCTTTTATCACATAACAGCGCACCATGTGGTCAGGAGCGGTATTACATGTAACACTTATCACTGGTTCTATCACATAACAGTACACCATGTGGTCAGGAGCGGTATTACATGTAACACTTATCACTGGTTCTATCACATAACAGCGCACCATGTGGTCAGGAGCGGTATTACATGTAACACTTATCACTGGTTCTATCACATAACAGTACACCATGTGGTCAGGAGCGGTATTACATGTAACACTTATCACTGGTTCTATCACATAACAACACACCATGTGGTCAGGAGCGGTATTACATGTAACACTTATCACTGGTTCTATCACATAACAGCACACCATGTGGTCAGGAGCGGTATTACATGTAACACTTATCACTGGTTCTATCACATAACAGCGCACCATGTGGTCAGGAGCGGTATTACATGTAACACTTATCACTGGTTCTATCACATAACAGCACACCATGTGGTCAGGAGCGGTATTACATGTAACACTTATCACTGCTTTTATCACATAACAGCGCACCATGTGGTCAGGAGCGGTATTACATGTAACACTTATCACTGGTTCTATCACATAACATTTCACCATGTGGTCAGGAGCGGTATTACATGTAACACTTATCACTGGTTCTATCACATAACAGCGCACCATGTGGTCAGGAGCGGTATTACATGTAACACTTATCACTGGTTCTATCACATAACAGTACACCATGTGGTCAGGAGTGGTATTACATGTAACACTTATCACTGGTTCTATCACATAACAGCACACCATGTGGTCAGGAGCAGTATTACATGTAACACTTATCACTGGTTCTATCACATAACAACACACCATGTGGTCAGGAGCGGTATTACATGTAACACTTATCACTGGTTCTATCACATAACAACACACCATGTGGTCAGGAGCGGTATTACATGTAACACTTATCACTGGTTCTATCACATAACAGCACACCATGTGGTCAGGAGCGGTATTACATGTAACACTTATCACTGGTTCTATCACATAACAGCGCACCATGTGGTCAGGAGCGGTATTACATGTAACACTTATCACTGATTCTATCACATAACAACACACCATGTGGTCAGGAGCGGTATTACATGTAACACTTATCACTGGTTCTATCACATAACAACACACCATGTGGTCAGGAGCGGTATTACATGTAACACTTATCACTGGTTCTATCACATAACAGCACACCATGTGGTCAGGAGCGGTATTACATGTAACACTTATCACTGGTTCTATCACATAACAGCGCACCATGTGGTCAAGAGCGGTATTACATGTAATGCTTATCACTGGTTCTATCACATAACAGCACACCATGTGGTCAGGAGCGGTATTACATGTAACACTTATCACTGGTTCTATCACATAACAGCGCACCATGTGGTCAGGAGCGGTATTACATGTAACAGTTATCACTGGTTCTATCACATAACAGCGCACCATGTGGTCAGGAGCGGTATTACATGTAATGCTTATCACTGGTTCTATCACATAACAGCACACCATGTGGTCAGGAGCGGTATTACATGTAACAGTTATCACTGGTTCTATCACATAACAGTGCACCATGTGGACAGGAGCGGTATTACATGTAACAGTTATCACTGGTTCTATCACATAACAGCGCACCATGTGGTCAGGAGCGGTATTACATGTAACACTTATCACTGGTTCTATCACATAACAGCGCACCATGTGGTGAGGAGAGGTATTACATGTAACACTTATCACTGGTTCTATCACATAACAGCACACCATGTGGTCAGGAGCGGTATTACATGTAACACTTATCACTGGTTCTATCACATAACAACACACCATGTGGTCAGGAGCGGTATTACATGTAACACTTATCACTGGTTCTATCACATAACAGCACACCATGTGGTCAGGAGCGGTATTACATGTAACACTTATCACTGGTTCTATCACATAACAGCGCACCATGTGGTCAGGAGCGGTATTACATGTAACACTTATCACTGGTTCTATCACATAACAGCGCACCATGTGGTCAAGAGCGGTATTACATGTAATGTTATCACTGGTTCTATCACATAACAGCACACCATGTGGTCAGGAGCGGTATTACATGTAACACTTATCACTGGTTCTATCACATAACAGCACACCATGTGGTCAGGAGCGGTATTACATGTAACACTTATCACTGGTTCTATTACATAACAGCACACCATGTGGTCAGGAGTGGTATTACATGTAACACTTATCACTGGCTCTATCACATAACAGCGCACCATGTGGTCAGGAGCGGTATTACATGTAACACTTATCACTGGTTCTATCACATAACAACGCACCATGTGGTCAGGAGCGGTATTACAGGTAACACTTATCACTGGTTCTATCACATAACAGCGCACCATGTGGTCAGGAGCGGTATTACATGTAACACTTATCACTGGTTCTATCACATAACAGCGCACCATGTGGTCAGGAGCGGTATTACATGTAATGCTTATCACTGGTTCTATCACATAACAGCACACCATGTGGTCAGGAGCGGTATTACATGTAACAGTTATCACTGGTTCTATCACATAACAGTGCACCATGTGGACAGGAGCGGTATTACATGTAACAGTTATCACTGGTTCTATCACATAACAGCGCACCATGTGGTCAGGAGCGGTATTACATGTAACACTTATCACTGGTTCTATCACATAACAGCGCACCATGTGGTCAGGAGCGGTATTACATGTAACACTTATCACTGGTTCTATCACATAACAGCACACCATGTGGTCAGGAGCGGTATTACATGTAACACTCATCAGTGGTTCTATCACATAACAGCACACCATGTGGTCAGGTGCGGTATTACATGTAACACTTATCACTGGTTCTATCACATAACAGCACACCATGTGGTCAGGAGCGGTATTACATGTAACACTTATCACTGGCTCTATCACATAACAGCACACCATGTGGTCAGGAGCAGTATTACATGTAACACTTATCACTGGTTCTATCACATAACAGCACACCATGTGGTCAGGAGCGGTATTACATGTAACAGTTATCACTGGTTCTATCACATAACAGCGCACCATGTGGTCAGGAGCGGTATTACATGTAATGCTTATCACTGGTTCTATCACATAACAGCACACCATGTGGTCAGGAGCGGTATTACATGTAACACTTATCACTGGTTCTATCACATAACAGCACACCATGTGGTCAGGAGCGGTATTACATGTAACAGTTATCACTGGTTCTATCACATAACAGCGCACCATGTGGACAGGAGCGGTATTACATGTAACACTTATCACTGGTTCTATCACATAACAGCACACCATGTGGTCAGGAGCGGTATTACATGTAACAGTTATCACTGGTTCTATCACATAACAGCGCACCATGTGGTCAGGAGCGGTATTACATGTAACACTTATCACTGGTTCTATCACATAACAGTACACCATGTGGTCAGGAGCGGTATTACATGTAACACTTATCAGTGGTTCTATCACATAACAGCACACCATGTGGTCAGGTGCGGTATTACATGTAACACTTATCACTGGTTCTATCACATAACAGCGCACCATGTGGTCAGGAGCGGTATTACATGTAATGCTTATCACTGGTTCTATCACATAACAGCACACCATGTGGTCAGGAGCGGTATTACATGTAACACTTATCACTGGCTCTATCACATAACAGCGCACCATGTGGTCAGGAGCGGTATTACATGTAACACTTATCACTGGTTCTATCACATAACAGCGCACCATGTGGTCAGGAGTGGTATTACATGTAACACTTATCACTGGTTCTATCACATAACAGCACACCATGTGGTCAGGAGCGGTATTACATGTAACACTTATCACTGGTTCTATCACATAACAACACACCATGTGGTCAGGAGCGGTATTACATGTAATGCTTATCACTGGTTCTATCACATAACAGCACACCATGTGGTCAGGAGCGGTATTACATGTAACACTTATCACTGGTTCTATCACATAACAGCACACCATGTGGTCAGGAGTGGTATTACATGTAACACTTATCACTGGTTCTATCACATAACAGCACACCATGTGGTCAGGAGCGGTATTACATGTAACACTTATCACTGGTTCTATCACATAACAACACACCATGTGGTCAGGAGCGGTATTACATGTAACACTTATCACTGGTTCTATCACATAACAGCACATCATGTGGTCAGGAGCGGTATTACATGTAACACTTATCACTGGTCTATCACATAACAGCACACCATGTGGTCAGGAGCGGTATTACATGTAACACTTATCACTGGTTCTATCACATAACAGCACACCATGTGGTCAGGAGCGGTATTACATGTAACACTTATCACTGGTTCTATCACATAACAGCACACCATGTGGTCAGGAGCGGTATTACATGTAACACTTATCACTGGTTCTATCACATAACAACACACCATGTGGTCAGGAGCGGTATTACATGTAACACTTATCACTGGTTCTATCACATAACAGCACATCATGTGGTCAGGAGCGGTATTACATGTAACACTTATCACTGGTCTATCACATAACAGCACACCATGTGGTCAGGAGCGGTATTACATGTAATGCTTATCACTGGTTCTATCACATAACAGCACACCATGTGGTCAGGAGCGGTATTACATGTAACACTTATCACTGGTTCTATCACATAACAGCACACCATGTGGTCAGGAGCGGTATTACATGTAACAGTTATCACTGGTTCTATCACATAACAGCGCACCATGTGGACAGGAGCGGTATTACATGTAACAGTTATCACTGGTTCTATCACATAACAGCGCACCATGTGGTCAGGAGCGGTATTACATGTAACACTTATCACTGGTTCTATCACATAACAGCACACCATGTGGTCAGGAGCGGTATTACATGTAACACTTATCACTGGTTCTATCACATAACAGCGCACCATGTGGTCAGGAGCAGTATTACATGTAACACTTATCACTGGTTCTATCAGATAACAGTGCACCATGTGGTCAGGAGCGGTATTACATGTAACACTTATCACTGGTTCTATCACATAACAACACACCATGTGGTCAGGAGCGGTATTACATGTAATGCTTATCACTGGTTCTATCACATAACAGCACACCATGTGGTCAGGAGCGGTATTACATGTAACACTTATCACTGGTTCTATCACATAACAGCACACCATGTGGTCAGGAGCGGTATTACATGTAACAGTTATCACTGGTTCTATCACATAACAGCGCACCATGTGGACAGGAGCGGTATTACATGTAACAGTTATCACTGGTTCTATCACATAACAGCGCACCATGTGGTCAGGAGCGGTATTACATGTAACACTTATCACTGGTTCTATCACATAACAGCACACCATGTGGTCAGGAGCGGTATTACATGTAACACTTATCACTGGTTCTATCACATAACAGCGCACCATGTGGTCAGGAGCGGTATTACATGTAACACTTATCACTGGTTCTATCACATAACAGTGCACCATGTGGTCAGGAGCAGTATTACATGTAACACTCATCAGTGGTTCTATCACATAACAGCACACCATGTGGTCAGGTGCGGTATTACATGTAACACTTATCACTGGTTCTATCACATAACAGCACACCATGTGGTCAGGAGCGGTATTACATGTAACACTTATCACTGGTTCTATCACATAACAGCGCACCATGTGGTCAGGAGCGGTATTACATGTAACACTTATCACTGGTTCTATCACATAACAGTGCACCATGTGGTCAGGAGCGGTATTACATGTAACACTTATCACTGGTTCTATCACATAACAGCGCACCATGTGGTCAGGAGCGGTATTACATGTAACACTTATCACTGGTTCTATCACATAACAGCACACCATGTGGTCAGGAGCGGTATTACATGTAAGATTTATCACTGGTTCTATCACATAACAGCGCACCATGTGGTCAGGAGTGGTATTACATGTAACGCTTATCACTGGCTCTATCACATAATAGCACACCATGTGGTCAGGAGCGGTATTACATGTAACACTTATCACTGGTTCTATCATATAACAGCGCACCATGTGGTCAGGAGTGGTATTACATGTAACACTTATCACTGGTTCTATCACATAACAGCACACCATGTGGTCAGGAGCGGTATTACATGTAACACTTATCACTGGTTCTATCACATAACAACACACCATGTGGTCAGGAGCGGTATTACATGTAATGCTTATCACTGGTTCTATCACATAACAGCACACCATGTGGTCAGGAGCGGTATTACATGTAACACTTATCACTGGTTCTATCACATAACAGCACACCATGTGGTCAGGAGCGGTATTACATGTAACAGTTATCACTGGTTCTATCACATAACAGCGCACCATGTGGACAGGAGCGGTATTACATGTAACAGTTATCACTGGTTCTATCACATAACAGCGCACCATGTGGTCAGGAGCGGTATTACATGTAACACTTATCACTGGTTCTATCACATAACAGCACACCATGTGGTCAGGAGCGGTATTACATGTAACACTTATCACTGGTTCTATCACATAACAGCGCACCATGTGGTCAGGAGCAGTATTACATGTAACACTTATCACTGGTTCTATCAGATAACAGTGCACCATGTGGTCAGGAGCAGTATTACATGTAACACTTATCACTGGTTCTATCACATAACAGTGCACCATGTGGTCAGGAGAGGTATTACATGTAACACTTATCACTGGTTCTATCACATAACAGTGCACCATGTGGTCAGGAGCGGTATTACATGTAACACTTATCACTGGTTCTATCACATAACAGCGCACCATGTGGTCAGGAGCGGTATTACATGTAACACTTATCACTGGTTCTATCACATAACAGCACACCATGTGGTCAGGAGCGGTATTACATGTAACACTTATCTCTGGTTCTATCACATAACAGCACACCATGTGGTCAGGAGCGGTATTACATGTAACACTTATCACTGGTTCTATCACATAACAGCACACCATGTGGTCAGGAGCAGTATTACATGTAACACTTATCACTGGTTCTATCACATAACAGCACACCATGTGGTCAGGAGCGGTATTACATGTAACACTTATCACTGGTTCTATCACATAACAGCCCACCATGTGGTCAGGAGCGGTATTACATGTAACACTTATCACTGGTTCTATCACATAACAGCGCACCATGTGGTCAGGAGCGGTATTACATGTAACACTTATCACTAGTTCTATCACATAACAGTACACCATGTGGTCAGGAGCGGTATTACATGTAACACTTATCACTGGTTCTATCACATAACAGCGCACCATGTGGTCAGGAGCGGTATTACATGTAACACTTATCACTGGTTCTATCACATAACAGCGCACCAAGTGGTCAGGAGCGGTATTACATGTAACACTTATCACTGGTTCTATCACATAACAGCGCACCATGTGGTCAGGAGCGGTATTACATGTAACACTTATCTCTGGTTCTATCACATAACAGCGCACCGTGTGGTCAGGAGCGGTATTACATGTAACACTTATCACTGGTTCTATCACATAACAGCACACCATGTGGTCAGGAGCGGTATTACATGTAACACTTATCTCTGGTTCTATCACATAACAGCGCACCATGTGGTCAGGAGCGGTATTACATGTAACACTTATCACTGGTTCTATCACATAACAGCACACCATGTGGTCAGGAGCGGTATTACATGTAACACTTATCTCTGGTTCTATCACATAACAGCGCACCATGTGGTCAGGAGTGGTATTACATGTAACACTTATCACTGGTTCTATCACATAACAGCACACCATGTGGTCAGGAGCGGTATTACATGTAACACTTATCTCTGGTTCTATCACATAACAGCGCACCATGTGGTCAGGAGCGGTATTACATGTAACACTTATCTCTGGTTCTATCACATAACAGCACACCATGTGGTCAGGAGTGGTATTACATGTAACACTTATCACTGGTTCTATCACATAACAGCGCACCATGTGGTCAGGAGCGGTATTACATGTAACACTTATCTCTGGTTCTATCACATAACAGCGCACCATGTGGTCAGGAGCGGTATTACATGTAACACTTATCTCTGGTTCTATCACATAACAGCACACCATGTGGTCAGGAGCGGTATTACATGTAACACTTATCTCTGGTTCTATCACATAACAGCGCACCATGTGGTCAGGAGCGGTATTACATGTAACACTTATCACTGCTTCTATCACATAACAGCACACCATGTGGTCAGGAGCGGTATTACATGTAACACTTATCTCTGGTTCTATCACATAACAGCGCACCATGTGGTCAGGAGCGGTATTACATGTAACACTTATCACTGGTTCTATCACATAACAGCACACCATGTGGTCAGGAGCGGTATTACATGTAACACTTATCACTGCTTCTATCACATAACAGCACACCATGTGGTCAGGAGCGGTATTACATGTAGCACTTATCACTGGCTCTATATAGATCTCTATGGAGTAGCAGACATTTCTCCCATGAATGTATGGCGCTTTCTTCTGAGTGTTGAGGTTGTTATGACGTTCTGTGTAATAATTGCGGTGTATAATCTGCGCTGGATCTGTCCGCTGCCCCCGGTGTGATTAGATGCGTCGCTGGGGATCGGCCGTTCGTTAGCGGCTTGGCTCTTGCTAGTCATGCAGAGCAGATTTTAATTAGCACTTATCTTCATATTAACCAGAGGATGATTTCCCTGCACAGAATGAATGCTTGGTCCAGAGAATCTGCGGATCTGATGAGACGGACGGGAAAGCAATCCAGCGATAATTGCTATAGATTGTTTTCTCTATAACTGGGGAATATGAAGAATGTATTTTTAACCCTGTCACTGATTAACCTAATTACAGTGCGATAAATCTGTGCTGTCAGGACGTCTCCCAGCATCATGGAGACCCTCCGAGGAGAGCGCCAGCGCCCCGTATAATAAGACACCCGGCATCCTGGAGACCCTCCGAGGAGAGCGCCAGCGTCCCGTATAATAAGACACCCGGCATCATGGAGACCCTCCGAGGAGAGCGCCAGCGCCCCGTATAATAAGACACCAGGCATCATGGAGACCCTCCGAGGAGAGCGCCAGCGCCCCGTATAATAAGACACCCGGCATCATGGAGACCCTCCGAAGAGAGCGCCAGCACCCCGTATAATAAGACACCCGGCATCATGGAGACCCTTCGAAGAGAGCGACAGCGCCCCGTATAATAAGACACCCGGCATCATGGAGACCCTCCGAAGAGAGCGCCAGCACCCCGTATAATAAGACACCCGGCATCATGGAGACCCTCCGAGGAGAGCGACAGCGCCCCGTATAATAAGACACCCGGCATCATGGAGACCCTCCGAGGAGAGCACCAGCCCCCGTATAATAAGACACCCGGCATCAAGGAGACCCTCCGAGGAGAGCGCCAGCGCCCCGTATAATAAGACTCCCGGCATCATGGAGACCCTCCGAGGAGAGCGCCAGCGCCCCGTATAATAAGACTCCCGGCATCATGGAGACCCTCCGAAGAGAGCGCCAGCGCCCCGTATAATAAGACTCCCGGCATCATGGAGACCCTCCGAGGAGAGCGCCAGCGCCCCGTATAATAAGACTCCCGGCATCATGGAGACCCTCCGAGGTGAGCACCAGCACCCCGTATAATAAGACACCCGACATCATGGAGACCCTCCGAGGAGAGTGCCAGCGCCCCGTATAATAAGACACCCGGCATCATGGAGACCCTCCGAAGAGAGCGCCAGCACCCCGTATAATAAGACACCCGACATCATAGAAACCCTCCGAGGAGAGCGCCAGCGACCCGTATAATAAGACACCCGGCATCATGGAGACCCTCCGAAGAGAGCACCAGCGCCCCGTATAATGAGACACCCGGCATCATGGAGACCCTCCGAGGAGAGCGCCAGCGCCCCGTATAATAAGACACCCGGCATCCTGGAGACCCTCCGAAGAGAGCGCCAGCGCCCTGTATAATAAGACACTCGGCATCATAGAAACCCTCCGAGGAGAGCGCCAGCGACCCGTATAATAAGACACCCGGCATCATGGAGACCCTCCGAAGAGAGCACCAGCGCCCCGTATAATAAGACACCTGGCATCATGGAGACCCTCCGAGGAGAGCGCCAGCACCCCGTATAATAAGACACCAGGCATCATGGAGACCCTCCGAGGAGAGCGCCAGCGCCCCGTATAATAAGACACCCAGCATCCTGGAGACCCTCCGAGAGAGCGCCAGCGCCCCGTATAATAAGACACCCGGCATCCTGGAGACCCTCCGAAGAGAGCGCCAGCGCCCCGTATAATAAGACACCCGGCATCATAGAGACCCTCCGAGAGAGCGCCAGCGCCCCGTATAATAAGACACCCGGCATCCTGCAGACCCTCCGAAGAGAGCGCCAGCGCCCCGTATAATAAGACACCCGGCATCCTGGAGACCCTCCGAGAGAGCGCCAGCGCCCCGTATAATAAGACACCCGGCATCATGGAGACCCTCCGAGGAGAGTGCCAGCGCCCCGTATAATAAGACACCCGGCATCATGGAGACCCTCCGAAGAGAGCGCCAGCGCCCCGTATAATAAGACACCTGGCATCATGGAGACCTCCGAGGAGAGCGCCAGCGCCCCGTATAATAAGACACCCGGCATCATAGAGACCATCCGAAGAGAGCGCCAGCACCCCAAATAATAAGACACCCGGCATCCTGGAGACCCTCCAAAGAGAGCGCCAGCGCCCCATATAATAAGACTCCCGGCATCATGGAGACCCTCCGAGGAGAGCGCCAGCGACCCGTATAATAAGACACCCGGCATCATAGAGACCATCCGAAGAGAGCGCCAGCACCCCAAATAATAAGACACCCGGCATCCTGGAGACCCTCCAAAGAGAGCGCCAGCACCCCGAATCATAAGACACCCGACATCTTGGAGACCCTCCGAGGAGAGCGCCAGCGACCCGTATAATAAGACACCCGGCATCATGGAGACCCTCCGAGGAGAGCGCCAGCGCCCCGTATAATAAGACACCCGGCATCCTGGAGACCCTCCGAAGAGAGCGCCAGCGCCCCGCATAATAAGACACTCGGCATCATGGAGACCCTCCGAAGAGAGCGCCAGCGCCCCGTATAATAAGACACCCGGCATCATAGAGACCCTCCGAAGAGAGCGCCAACGACCCGTATAATAAGACACCTGGCATCCTGGAGACCCTCCGAGGAGAGCGCCAGCGACCCGTATAATAAGACACTCGGCATCATAGAGACCCTCCGAAGAGAGCGCCAGCGCCCCGTATAATAAGACACTCGGCATCATAGAGACCCTCCGAGGAGAGCGCCAGCGCCCCGTATAATAAGACACCCGGCATCATGGAGACCTCTGAGGAGAGCGCCAGCGCCCCGTATAATAAGACACTCGGCATCATGGAGACCTCTGAGGAGAGCGCCAGCGCCCCGTATAATAAGACACCCAGCATTCTGGAGACCTCTGAGGAGAGCGCCAGCGCCCCGTATAATAAGACACCCGGCATCCTGGAGACCCTCCGAGGAGAGCGCCAGCACCCCGTATAATAAGACACCCAGCATTCTGGAGACCCTCCGAAGAGAGCGCCAGCACCCCGAATAATAAGACACCCGGCATCATAGAGACCATCCGAAGAGAGCGCCAGCGCCCCGTATAATAAGACACATCATGGAGACCTCTGAGGAGAGCGCCAGCACCCTGTATAATAAGACACCCGGCATTATGGAGACCCTCCGAAGAGAGCACCAGCGCCCCGTATAATAAGACACCCGACATCATGGAGACCTCTGAGGAGAGCGCCAGCACCCCGTATAATAAGACACCCGACATCATGGAGACCCTCCGAAGAGAGCGCCAGCACCCCGTATAATAAGACACCCAGCATCATGGAGACCCTCCGAAGAGAGCACCAGCACCCTGTATAATGAGACACCCAGTATCATGGAGACCCTCCGAAGAGAGTGCCAGTGCCCCGTATAATAAGACACCTTGCATCATAGAGACCCTCTGAGCAGAGCGCCAGCGCCCCGTATAATTAGACACCCGGCATCATCGAGACCTCTGAGGAGAGCGCCAGCACCCCGTATAATAAGACACCCAGCATCATGGAGACCCTCCGAGGAGAGCGCCAGCGCCCCGTATAATAAGACACCCGGCATCATGGAGACCTCTGAGGAGAGCGCCAGCGCCCCGTATAATAAGACACCCGGCATCCTGGAGACCCTCCGAAGAGAGCGCCAGCGCCCCGTATAATAAGACACCCGACATCCTGGAGACCCTCCGAGGAGAGCACCAGCGCCCCGTATAATAAGACACCTGACATCATGGAGACCTCTGAGGAGAGCGCCAGCACCCCGTATAATAAGACACCCAGCATCATGGAGACCCTCCGAAGAGAGCACCAGCACCCCGTATAATAAGACACCCGGCATCATGGAGACCCTCCGAAGAGAGTGCCAGTGCCCCGTATAATAAGACACCTTGCATCATAGAGACCCTCTGAGCAGAGTGCCAGCGCCCCGTATAATTAGACACCCGGCATCATTGAGACCTCTGAGGAGAGCGCCAGCGCCCCGTATAATAAGACACCCAGCATCATGGAGACCCTCTGAGGAGAGCGCCAGTGCCCTGTATAATAAGACACCCGGCATCATGGAGACCTCTGAGGAGAGCGCCAGCGCCCTGTATAATAAGACACCCGGCATCATGGAGACCTCTGAGGAGAGCACCAGCGCCCCGTATAATAAGACACCTGACATCATCGAGACCTCTGAGGAGAGCACCAGCGCCCCGTATAATAAGACACCAGACATCATGGAGACCTCTGAAGAGAGCGCCAGTACCCCGTATAATAAGACACCAGACATCATGGAGACCTCTGAAGAGAGCGCCAGTACCCCGTATAATAAGACACCAGACATCATGGAGACCTCTGAAGAGAGCGCCAGTACCCCGTATAATAAGACACCTGACATCATGGAGACCTCTGAGGAGAGCACCAGCGCCCCGTATAATAAGACACCTGACATCATGGAGACCTCTGAGGAGAGCACCAGCGCCCCGTATAATAAGACACCTGACATCATGGAGACCTCTGAGGAGAGCGCCAGCACCCCGTATAATAAGACACCAGACATCATGGAGACCTCTGAGGAGAGCACCAGCGCCCCGTATAATAAGACACCCGGCATCATGGAGACCCTCCGAAGAGAGTGCCAGTGCCCCGTATAATAAGACACCTTGCATCATAGAGACCCTCTGAGCAGAGTGCCAGCGCCCCGTATAATTAGACACCCGGCATCATCGAGACCTCTGAGGAGAGCGCCAGCGCCCCGTATAATAAGACACCCGGCATCATGGAGACCCTCCGAAGAGAGTGCCAGTGCCCCGTATAATAAGACACCTTGCATCATAGAGACCCTCTGAGCAGAGTGCCAGCGCCCCGTATAATTAGACACCCGGCATCATCGAGACCTCTGAGGAGAGCGCCAGCGCCCCGTATAATAAGACACCCAGCATCATGGAGACCCTCCGAGGAGAGCGCCAGCGCCCCGTATAATAAGACACCCGGCATCATGGAGACCTCTGAGGAGAGCACCAGCGCCCCGTATAATAAGACACCTGACATCATGGAGACCTCTGAGGAGACCGCCAGCGCCCCGTATAATAAGACACCTGACATCATGGAGACCTCTGAGGAGAGCACCAGCGCCCCGTATAATAAGACACCCGGCATCATGGAGACCCTCCGAGGAGAGCGCCAGCGCCCCGTATAATAAGACACCCGGCATCATCGAGACCTCTGAGGAGAGCACCAGCGCCCTGTATAATAAGACACCTGACATCATGGAGACCTCTGAAGAGAGCGCCAGCGCCCCGTATAATAAGACACCTGACATCATGGAGACCTCTGAAGAGAGCGCCAGCACCCCGTATAATAAGACACCCGGCCTCTGCAGTTATGGAACTTACATGTCTAAAGTATGAATATATTTCTTTCATGTCCTTTTTTCTTCTCCATTCCATCCTTTCTTTCTCATCATTCTTTCATTCCTTTCTCCCTAGCTTCCCTTTTATCCTTCATTCTCACTTCCATCCTTTCTTTCTCATCGTTCTTTCATTCCTTTCTCCCGAGCTTCCCTTTTATCCTTCATTCTCCCTTCCATCCTTTCTTTCTCATCGTTCTTTCATTCCTTTCTCCCGAGCTTCCCTTTTATCCTTCATTCTCCCTTCCATCCTTTCTTTCTCATCGTTCTTTCATTCCTTTCTCCCGAGCTTCCCTTTTATCCTTCATTCTCCCTTCCATCCTTTCTTTCTCATCCTTCTTTCATTCCTTTCTCCCTAGCTTCCCTTTTATCCTTCATTCTCCATTCCATCCTTTCTTTCTCATCGTTTTCATTCCTTTCTCCCTAGCTTCCCTTTATCCTTCATTCTCCATTCCATCCTTTCTTTCTCATCATTCTTTCATTCCTTTCTCCCGAGCTTCCCTTTTATCCTTCATTCTCACTTCCATCTTTTCTTTCTCATCGTTCTTTCATTCCTTTCTCCCGAGCTTCCCTTTTATCCTTCATTCTCACTTCCATCCTTTCTTTCTCATCGTTCTTTCATTCCTTTCTCCCGAGCTTCCCTTTTATCCTTCATTCTCACTTCCATCCTTTCTTTCTCATCGTTCTTTCATTCCTTTCTCCCTAGCTTCCCTTTTATCCTTCATTCTCACTTCCATCCTTTCTTTCTCATCGTTCTTTCATTCCTTTCTCCCTAGCTTCCCTTTTATCCTTCATTCTCCATTGCATCCTTTCTTTCTCATCGTTCTTTCATTCCTTTCTCCCTAGCTTCCCTTTTATCCTTCATTCTCCATTCCATCCTTTCTTTCTCATCGTTTTCATTCCTTTCTCCCGAGCTTCCCTTTTATCCTTCATTCTCCCTTCCATCCTTTCTTTCTCATCGTTTTCATTCCTTTCTCCCTAGCTTCCCTTTTAACCTTCATTCTCTTTTGCTTCCCTCCCTCTTCCTTTCTCACTCTCTCTCTTTTTTTCCTCCATCATAAACTTCTTCTTTCCCTTTCTTCATTCCTCCCTTCATGCTTTCCTTTTTTTCTCTCTTGGTTCCTTATCTTTCTCTCTGTTCCCTTCCCTGCTTTACCTCCCCCATGGTATCTGTCTCCATGTCTTTTTCATTCCTTTTACCCTTTCTATTTCTCTCACCGCTATCTCTTTCTTTTTCCTTCAATGCTTTATTTTCCTCTTTAGTTTTTCCTTCCTTGCTTCCTTCCACCCATGCTTTTCATGACTCCCGTCCTTTTACTTTCTTCTTTTCTTCCTTCCTTCCTTCATATGTCTCCTCTTTCCTTTCTTTTTTCCTGTTTTTGTGGCACCCCTGCGGTTTCAGGCGCCACAGGGTACTGCACCTCGCTTAAGGTGTAGTATTCATCTTGGATCCGGAGGAGGTCGTTGCCGATAACAACCACAACCACACTCAACTAACACATAACACGGGGGTTCTGTCACTGGGACTGTGCTAGGGTAGGTGCTGGGGTGGCCATCACGAGCTATAGGACCTCATGCCCACTAGTCAGGAACCCGGCAGGCGGGGAATCCACAGAGGAAGTCAGGAGCCATCAGACACACAATAGGCAGTCAGCACCGGACAGTATCTGTGTGAGGTCGCAGTCAGTGAAACGAACAGCTCGGGGCCCATGGTCTGGAGCTGGAAACTCGACCCAGGTTCTTAGAAAAGGAGGGGTATCTCAGGGTTCGCAGGGAGTGCGGGAAGCACCCGTGACCCATTCCACGGCCTAGGACCTTGGGGTGGAGGGAAACCGTCGAAAGGTGACGCACAGAAGGAAACACCGGCCTCGACCTCCGAAGTATCCGGGATCGGCTGGAGCCCATTACAGCGTAGACCGGTGCTCCAATGGCAGTGAGTGACCAGTGAATAAAAAACCTTGAACTGCACAGCCCGTGTCATCCCGTTACTGCCGGCGCCCTCACCACTGCGCCGCAGCGCTATCAGCGCCTGAGAGACTACCACCACCAACATCCTCCCTGAGGCCTAGCTCCACCTGTGGAGAGCTGCAACACCCGAGCTGCGTTGTCATCCGCCCCAGCAGAGAAAGCACCCGCAGCGGCAGGTATTATTGGCCGCACACCACAGGTGGCGTCACGAACAACTACGCCCCGTCATCCCCATCCTCGCCTTTATTGACATCGCCAGGGTCACGGATCCAGGCAATGCCACTGTGGCGACCCAGGAGAAGAACCGCGGCCTGTTGATGACTAATCCCCTGACCCCTTGGGTGTGTCATTTGCTCTCCTTATGGTCTTTTCTCTCTTTCCTTCCTCCCATCCTACTTTTCTGCCCTTTTTTCTCCCTTTCTTCCATTGTTTCCTACAACCTCTACTTTCTTTCTCCCTCCTTTCCTTCTTTTCCCCATTCCTTTTTTCCTTCTTCAGCACCAGTTCTTTCTCCCTTCCCTTCTTCCTCATCTCCACTCCTCTCCCTTATTTCTTTCTTTCTTTTTCTCTCTTTATGCTTTCTCTTTCTTCTTTCTCCCTCGCTTTCTGTCACCTTCTTTCTTTTTTTCTTTCTTTCTCGCTTTCTTTCACTCTCCTCTCTCCCACTTTCCCTCTCTCTCTCTTTTTCCCCTATCTTCTCTCTTTCTCTATTTATTTCATTCTTTCTCTTTCTTTTTTCTTTCTTTCATTTTCTTTCCTTCTCTTTTTCTCTCTCTTCCTCTCTTTGACTTTCTCTCTCTTTCTCTCTCTCCTTCTCTCTCTTTCTCTTCTCTGTGCCGCACCGGAGGCCTCTGATGTCATAGCAATGGCTCCGAGCAGTGATGTGGCCCTACCGGGCGCGGGTCACAGGCTTTTTGTAATGGGGAATAAAAATAACAATTAAAAAGGGGAGAAAGAAAAATAAAATATATAAAGAGTTTGTGACGCCAGTTGAGATATTCGGCTCGCAGACCAAGAGAAAAAGGGGCAAAGTAGTCATGGGTCACACATAGGACCCCAGAGTCAATAATACAATCAGTACAACTTCTTTTGCAAAAATATGACAATTTTTTTATTTAAATACAATACACAGCAAAAAAAGTGACAGTACAAAGACATCATCAAAAGAATATATAAAGAACACTGAGCAGGCTAAAGTTATGTCACTGATGGAAAACACGGAACCACGTACCATATAGGGAGTAGTGTACAAATATATTTCATGATGACTCCCCTATGCACTTATGCAACAACCACAAACTTGTCCCACCTATAGTAACATAGCATAAAAATTTTTTTTTTTTTTTTTGGGGGACACTACAATGTGTGTCCCACATGTCAGGCAAGTTCAATGAATAGTTCCCAGTGCACAAAGGGGCCAGATCCTAGACCATTTCATAAACAGACACCACGGCCCCCCGAAGAAGATAACGAAACGTGCGCGTCGGGGCACGTTTTTCTCGGCTTCCACGGTAACCATTATGGGTAAGTTTAAGATGGGAGTCTTTTAACGCCCTCTATCACTACTTACTCCTCATCTGTCTGTTTATGAAATGGTCTAGGATCTGGCCCCTTTGTGCACTGGGAACTATTCATTGAACTTGCCTGACATGTGGGACACACATTGTAGTGTCCCCCAAAAAAAAAAAAAAAAATCTTTATGCTATGTTACTATAGGTGGGACAAGTTTGTGGTTGTTGCATAAGTGCATAGGGGAGTCATCATGAAATATATTTGTACACTACTCCCTATATGGTACGTGGTTCCGTGTTTTACATCAGTGACATAACTTTAGCCTGATCAGTGTTCTTTATATATTCTTTTGATGATGTCTTTGTACTGTCACTTCTTTTGCTGTGTATTGTATTTAAATAAAAAAATTGTCATATTTTTGCAAAAGAAGTTGTACTGATTGTATTATTGACTCTGGGGTCCTATGTGTGACCCATGACTACTTTGCCCCTTTTTCTCTTGGTCTCCGTTTATATATCTTGGGTGTAGTCATTACAACATGTTATATTTGGTCGTACATCTTGCCCTTCTTCGTTTGATTGAGATATTTGGCTGTGGTGTGGCCGGGCACTGCTGGAGGTCCCCAGGAGTTAGGTGGTGATGCGCAGAGTGTTGTCCTCCTGCCCCCCAACTAGGGCTGGTTCCTGGTGAGGGTGAGGTAGGGACGGCGCAGTAGAGAATAATCCGCCACAGACAGGAGCTGTCACCTGTTACTGACGCTCTGTATAACAGTCCTGGACACTCTTTACAGCCTTAAAATGATGGTGGTTTTCTCTGCGCTGATGAGGGTTTGGCTCCTCTGCTGTGCGGTGATGGTGAACTCTTCCTGCCACTATTTCCCTACCTGGGAATAGGTATCTTGGTATCCTTGGATTTCCAAGGCAAGAACAATCTGGACTTTTGATCTCTTCTGTGGAGCAGGTGACTGGAATCCTGAAGGAAAATGCTATTCCTTCTAGAAGTTTCCAGACTGACACGTGCAACTGAGCTCCCAGGCAAATGTCACTGCCCCTTATAAAAAGACTGTAGTCTCTCAGGTTTGTCACCGACCGTGAAGGCACCAATGACCCAGGGACTGATACCCTGATAAGTGCAGCTGCTGCTCCAGAGGTTTCTAGAAATCCCGTCAGGACAGGAGCTCTCCTCAGCACGCTCCTCACCTCACCTCACACCGTGCAAAACCCAAATGGCAAAAACAATTGACATGTTGCTTCTTTGAAAAGCTGAGTTTTTGACCAAAGTTCTGCCACAAAAAGGCAGCATTTTGAACAATATAGTGTGAACAAGAAACCCAAATTCCCATAGACTTTGCTTGAATAGAAGAACACATCCATTTTGGCATTAAACAGCGCAGAAGAAAAAGCAGCAAAAAAGCAGGTAAAAAGCAGGTAAAAAGCAACGTGCGCACATACCCTTACACTACATGTTATACAGATGGCACAGGGCGCCACACTTTCTCTTTCTCTTTCTTTCTTTCTCTGTCTCTCTCTCTTTCTCTTTTTTTCCCTCTCTTTTTCTGTCTGTCTCTCTCTCTTTCTCTCTCTTTCTCTCTCTTTTTCTCTCTCTTTCTCTGTCTCTCTCGCTCTCTCTTTCTCTCTCTTTCTCTCTCTTTTTCTCTCTCTTTCTCTGTCTCTCTCGCTCTCTCTTTCTCTCTCTTTTTCTCTCTCTCTCTTTCTCTCTCTCTTTCTCTCTTCCTCCCTCCCTCTCTCCCGTTCTCTCTTTCATTCTCTCTGTCTCTTTCTGTCTCTTCCTCCCTCTCTCTCTCTGTCTCTTTGTCTCTTTCTCTCTTTCTCTCTCTCTCTTTCTCTCTTCCTCTCTTCCTCCCTCTCTCCATCTCTCTCTCCTCTCCTCTCTCTCTCCTCTCCTCTCCTCTCCTCTCTCTATCTCTCTCTATCTCTCTTCCTCTCTTCCTCCCTCTCTCCATCTCTCTCTCAAATTCAAATTCAAATTCAAATATGCTTTATTGGCAGGACCAAAATACAATTAGTGTTGCCAAAGCAAGAGAAATACAGTAAGTGTGGTGGGAGGGGATCAGGGTTATGGGGAGTTGGGGGGCACAATTTGGGCTCTCTCTCTTTTTCTCTCTCTTTCTCTCTCTCTCTTTCTCTGTCTCTCTCTCCCTCTCTCCCTCCCGCTCTCTCTTTCATTCTCTTTGTCTCTCTGTCTCTACCTACCTCTCTCTCTCTGTCTCTCTCTCTTTCTCTGTCTATCTCTCTGTCTCTTCCTCCCTCTCTCTGTTTCTCTGTCTCTCTGTCTCTCTCTCTTTCTCTGTCTATCTCTCTGTCTCTTCCTCCCTCTCTCTGTTTCTCTGTTTCTCTGTCTCTCTCTCTTTCTCTGTGTCTCTCTCTTTCTCTCTTCCTCCCTCTCTTGCTCTCTCTTTCATTCTCTCTGTTTCTCTCTCTATCTCTTTCTCTGTGTCTCTCTCTTTCTCTCTCTCTTTTCTCTCTCTCTTTCTCTCTTCCTCCCTCTCTCTCCCGCTCTCTCTTTCATTCTCTCTGTCTCTCTGTCTCTTCCTCCCTCTCTCTCTCTGTCTCTCTCTCTTTCTCTCTCTGTCTCTATCTCTCGCTCTTTCTCTCTCTCTTTCTCTCTCTCTTTCTCTCTCCCTCTCTCTCTCTCTTTCTCTCTTCCTCCCTCTCTCCCTCTCTCTCCCGCTCTCTCTTTCATTCTCTCTGTCTCTCTGTCTCTTCTTCCCTCTCTCTCTGTCTTTCTCTCTCTTTCTCTGTCTGTCTCTTTCTCCCTCTCTCTCTCTCTCTGTCTCTCTCTTTCTCTCTCTCTGTCTTTCTCTCTCTTTCTCTGTCTGTCTCTCTGTCTCTTCCTCCCTCTCCTCTCTCTCTGTCTCTCTCTTTCTCTCTTTCTCTGTGTCTGTCTCTGTCTCTCTCTGTCTCTCTCTTTCTCTGTCTCTCTTTCGCTCATCTGATGGCCTTCCTGCACAATTCTGTGGTTGTGCCTGTTTCTGGTTTGTGCTCCTCAGCTCGGATCCAGTAATGTCTGATATATTTTGCTATTAATGAAGATGAGAGCAGTGTGAGAGTTGCCTGGCCCTGGTGGTCCTGTGATCGCTGGGCTGCTGTTGTGACTCCGGGCGGTGAGGCGTTAACGATCCTTTGGGGGGTTATATTTTTAGCTTTGTGTAGGAAGCACAGGGGAGCGAGGAGCGGCGCCAGCGGGCGGCAGCACAAGTGGCTTTTAGTCAGTGCGGGATCAAAACTGCAAATGGTTCTTCATCAAAGTGTCCTCGCTGGGTGACACGCGGAGTCTGCTGGGGCGCAGCGGGCAGCGACAAAGCGCAGGAAACCGCCGATCATCAAGAGAATGGAAACCGGAGAGCGGAGACCGGGGCCGAGTATAATCACCTCCGGAACAGCAGGGTCCGATATTACATCAGTACCCGAGAATATCCAACCAGATGGTATTACACAGGAGAGGATTAGATATACAGCTCAACAGAAAATATCATACAGGAGAGGATTAGATACAGGTCAGCAGACAGTATCACACAGGATAGGATTAGATACACAGCTCAGCAGACAGTATCACACAGGATAGGATTAGATACACAGCTCAGCAGACAGTATCACACAGGAGAGGATTAGATACATGGCTCAGCAGACAGTATCACACAGGATAGGATTAGATACACAGCTCAGCAGACAGTATCACACAGGAGAGATTTAGATACACAGCTCAGCAGACAGTATCACACAGGATAGGATTAGATACATGGCTCAGCAGACAGTATCACACAGGAGAGGATTAGATACACAGCTCAGCAGACAGTATCACACAGGATAGGATTAGATACACAGCTCAGCAGACAGTATCACACAGGATAGGATTAGATACATGGCTCAGTAGACAGTATCACACAGGATAGGATTAGATACACAGCTCAGCAGACAGTATCACAGAGGAGAGGATTAGATACACAGCTCAGCAGACAGTATCACACAGGATAGGATTAGATACACAGCTCAGCAGACAGTATCACAGAGGAGAGGATTAGATACACAGCTCAGCAGACAGTATCACACAGGATAGGATTAGATACACAGCTCAGCAGACAGTATCACAGAGGAGAGGATTAGATACACAGCTCAGCAGACAGTATCACACAGGATAGCATTAGATACAGGTCAGCAGACAGTATCACATAGGAGAGGATTAGATACACAGCTCAGCAGACAGTATCACACAGGATAGCATTAGATACAGGTCAGCAGACAGTATCACACAGGATAGGATTACATTAGTATACCAGAAATCAGTATTTGTATATCACACCAATGTTGCACTGTCTGATTTCTCAAAATTTTGTAAACACACTTAAATATTTGTAGTTCAAATAGAAGAGAGTTGATTTCTCAGAAATTTGGCACCCAAACAGGGACATTGTGCATTGTACCTTCCTGTTGTCGAGTGATACAGGAATCTCCAGCGACAGTGAACCTAAAAGCTGCAGCAGGAGGCAGGACAGGGATTGTTACATTATTGCTTCACTTTTACCGTGAGTTTAGTCTTCTTCCACTCTGGGTGGATTATTTTGCAATAAATAGTCTGGTCCAAGAACTAAGAGATACCTCTGACTTTCTGAAGTGTGCATGTGCTGGCATTAGTGTATATGTGTGAGATATAGTGGTACCCTTAATTAGAGGATTTCTAGTGTTGCTGTGTTTCGCTTGGCTGTTGAGAAGAATCAACAGAAGGAGCATCCTGTCCTCCATCTACTGGAGATCATGTTATATAAGGGGTTAAAGAGGATTAGTGCCAATCCTATTATATACAAGTAAAGTGTGCTGGAACTGGGAAACAAGACCTGAGGGGAAAATATGGGAAACGTGCCGAGTAGATGTGGAAAAGGTGCACTGAAAGGAAAGACCTCATCGAGAGTGGTCACAGAACATAAAGGCAATAATAACAGATAAAAAAGGATGTTGAAAAAGGTAAGAAAGTCTGGAAGTGTGTAACTGGTGGCTGTCCTTGAGAAAGTAGTGTGGTTGGTTGCAAGACAATGGCCGGATGTCTAAAGATGAGCAGTGGAAGAATGTAGCTGAGGAAATGATTAGTGAAAGGTGTAAAGAAACCGCTGTAGACAATAGTGTTGTATGAACATTTTGACATTGGACTGGATGGAATTAATCAGACAGAACCATCAGTATGTCCTTCCTACAATGGACCAAGTGAGTGGACATGTACAGTGTCACGCTGCACTAAGACGTGGCCCGGAGTAGTACAATGGAAACACTACAAGGTGGCAGCAGAGTAACGTCACGCTGTACTAAGACGTGACCCGGAGTAGTACAGCAAGTCACCACAAGGTGGCAGCAGAGTAGTCAGAGACCGAGTCAGCAACAGGAAGTCAAAACAATGTACAAGGAGTGAACAAACTCAGAGTCAGAAGCAAGCAAAGGGGTCAGAAGCCGAACAGTAATAGAGAAAGCTGAACGGAAAGACAGAGCCAAGTCAGGGACTGGAGGTTAAGTCAAGTACTATGAAGTCCAAACTACAAACAAAGGTATGACAAGCGGGACAGGGCCGGGGGAGGATAGATGGACACAGGTTAGGCAGGAGAGGGTGCACGACAGGACAGATCAGGTACCTCAACAGAGCCAGCTGCACACACTATGAGACATAGACTATCACTGGCGCTGAACCAAAAATGCAGCACCCAGATATAGTGTCCCGGAAACCAAAACGAGGCAGGGAGAAATTAATCCCTGACATGACTAGGCCAGAGCTGGGAGATACCACAGCAGCAGATCATGACATACAGCATGTAGAGAATTCAGGATGGAGAGGCAGTTAAATTGTGAGGCACCCAGACCTAACTTCAGTGTACAAAATGCTCCTATAATGCCTGTGGGGATTAAAATGCATATAGTACATGGAGGAGACAACCCTCCACCTCCCCCACATATGTCTACATAGAATGGTGAGAAGGATGAGAGTAATACAGTAGGTGAGGCTTACAGAGGACACCCAAGACAACCAATGGCTGCACAGATTGGGGGGCATGGAGTGGTACTCCTCAGGTATGAGGGACAGCCCCTCCTCAAGGGGTGACTACAATTGAGTAAAGGCCAATGAGCCCAAGTGATCAATTAGCGAAGCCTGGTCCCTTCTCCAGACAGATCCAACAGGTCAGAAGAAGACATTGGTAGATGCAAAAGGGAAAGTTATGACAGCACATATTTTAAAGTATAAAATGGGACGGTGAAAACAATATCTGATTAATATATATGGGACACACTTTAGACTCAGGGGAAGAGCACCATGAAGTCCTGCAGCAATGGGCTCTGACAAAACAAGGGAACAATCCAAAACTTCAGATGACATGGCGCAAGACAAAGATCAGGTGATAGACATGTATTTGGCTCATTGGCTGATGAGTTAGATGGACATGGGATGTTCTCTGAGAGATAGCCTTAAGATACGCATATCGGGAATTGGTTTGTTGGATGGACTAAAGAGTGAAAGTGCACTCTGAGCGGAGAAAGAAGGAACCGAAAGTGTTGGAGGCAGCTATCGGGATGGAGTAGCAATTGGTTCAAGCTCGTAGGACAAAGGGAGTGATGAAGTAAGCAGGGGGAATAGGGACTGCAAACAGCAGCCTCACGTCACTCAGCAGATAGCTGTGATGGATATTCCTCCGAGGTTGGCCCAGTATCTACCATGCACCTTAGAAGTTTATAATTCTACCGGTCCCACCATAATGATTAACTGTCTGGAGGTAAAACTTTAGATTTCTTAATAGATACTGAGGCAGCGAAGTCTGTTATGCATGCAAATAATGTTTTTTTCTTGGAAAATCCCTGAAAATTTGATTCCATACATTTTACATTGATTGATTTGGCTAACATATTCCATGCCTCTACATTCAGACTGCTAGTATTTGCTTCCACCCAAGGCCATATACAGTATATGGACGTTGTTACTACAAGGTGCCCAAAATTCACCGACAATCTGTATTGGTGCATTGTGCTCCATTTTGCAAAATTGGAGTCTTGCATATCTGTAGGTTGCGTTACTTTAGTATGTGGATGATTTATTTCTTTTCTGTTCTTATCAAATCTCATGTCACGAATTATCTATCTCCCTTTGTGTTTACTAGCAGAACATGGATGTAAGGCCTCTAAGAGCAAAGAGTTCAGTCAGCATAAAGAAGGCCTCCTTAGGACACTGCCTAGCACAAAGCACCCAACATCTCACAAAGGAAAGGAAGATCGCAAGAAAGCCGCTTAAGATACACCAAAGCATTGCACAACTCAGAACCTTTCTTGGTCTGTTGTCATACTGTAGGTCATGGATACGATCTGCACCCCAGATGATGCAGCCCCTCAATGACTGTCTCTCCACACACACACTGTCCCTGGATTGACTGTCTGTCCTCACACCCGCAGTCCCTGGATGACTGTCAACCCCTGGAGTCAAAGAGTCAGAGTGTGACTTATTTTTACATTCCTTTATAGAGGAGGAGATAGCGGTCATACATCCCATCATTACTTTGCGCTAATGCACCAGGAAATGGCAGGGTTTGATCGTGTCTCAAATGAGTCCATTGTTAATGCAGATTTCAACATTTTTTGTGGATGAATGCCGGTACCAAGATGCTGGTCAGTTTTAGACTGGATGTGCAATGGTTACACAACAGTAGGTAATAACAGCCAAGCCACTCCCTTCTCACCTTTTGGCAAAGGAGGCAGAGCTGATGTAACTCACTGAGGCGTGTAGAGCGGCAATGGGCAAGACAGCCAATGTGTATACAGGGAATAGATATGCTTTTGGAAATTCTCGTAATTTTGGTCCAATATAGAAAGCTACGGTAGATTTTTCCTAACTTCAGAAGGGAAAGGGAATTGCATAAAAATCAGAGAGCATACAGGCTCTTTTGGCAGCTCTATTATTATAAACTAAGTATAGTGAAGATAAAAGCTCACACCAAGCTGACACCAATGAATCTAGAGAAAATCCTCGCACAGACACAGCTGCCATGGAAGCAGCAAAGAGGCTGATAGTCGAGAGTTTAGCTCCAATATAGACCATGACATTGGTCATTCCTGATATTCCTAAATCCCTACTGAAAAAGATGACTTAACAGGGAAAAGAGTGAAAGACGCAGGGAGCCCAGCTTACTGAGGAAGGTCTATGAAAAAAGTGCAGCAAGCCTCGTCCGCTATGAGCTCTCTACTGTGATGGATCTGCTAACACATTTGTCAAAAACAGTTATGTGTGCTTTTTCAGATAAGGTATGAATGGCACCAGGGTTCAGTACCCAGGCGGCCAGGTACACCCAATTCTGTATGACATGTGCTTGACACAACATAGGAAAAACTCTAAAGACCCCACAGAAACAGACGCCTTATCCACTGTATTGTTGCCAAGATTGCAGAGTGACTACCTACAGCTACCATGAGTAGGGGAACATTACTGGGACGCCGATACCGGCATCCCTGCACTGTCCTGCCTCCCTCACCCGGCAGGGACATAAGTTCCCTCAACTGCCAGGACATCCCAAAAAGTAACCAGAGTGGCTGGAACCTTAACAGACTGCAGACCTAATCCTGACACACAACTAGAAGTACCTGTGGGACGAGCCTGCGATGACCTAGTCATCTCGACACAACCGGAGAACTAAATATTCTTACAGATAGAAATATAAGAAAAGCTAATCTGCCTCGGAGCAATCCCCAGAGATATAGATAGACTCCTACATGTAAAGACTATGATGATATAGGAAAACACAATACAAAGCTAGAAAATAGATTCAGCAAAGATGAGGCCCAAACTATCTTTATAGGAAAGGATAGGAAGGAGCACTGTCTGCAGCCGTAAAAACACTAAAAAATCTCAGCACGTCTGATATGGAAAAACCCTGAGTCCACACAGACTCTCCCCCACTAAATCAGTACTCTGATGTTACTGGGATCCAAAAACACTAGTATAGATGAGGGAATGAATTTAATACCAAGCATGACAAAATACAATACATTGCAGAATCATGGAGCTAAGTTTACAGACACTCCCAGCAAGGAATTATCCAATTCCACCAAGAACTCCACACAGGCAAAATAGGAATCAAGCATTAGTATCAAAGCAGAAAAAAACAACAAGAAAATGGAAAAATAAGCAGAGGTACAAAGACCAACTTATCTGAGAGGAGTTCTGGTAGAGAGCAGGGCTGGTTTCAGAACGTCCTCAACACACAGGATATCCATTGAGCACCGGCAAGTAACAGGAGAAAACTACTCAGTTATATAGCCCAATCTGAAAGACCTAATTGCCAGTCCTCCACAGGTGTGTGGCTCTCATTCCACAAGTCAACTGCACCGCCAGCACTGACCACAAGAGGGAGCCCCAAAGTGGAAAATGTATTCACAACAGCTGCCTCTCAGAACCTGTGTACACCTCACAGGCTTCCTGGTTCTGCTCAAAGGGTGCACACGTGCCCTTGTCCCTTTTCTTAAAGGGCCAGCGTACCCTAACCCAGAATTGCCTCTCAGGTCAGCTGAGAGGTTGCAGGTACTTAAGGCACCTTTTCCATATGGGAGGTGCCTGGGCAATGAGTTAGTTACGTTGCTAGTTCTCAGTGCTGCTGCAGATTTTGTGTTTCTTTCTGCTGCTAATTTGTACCTCTGCTGCAGTGTACTCCTTATCTACTGCTGCTGCTACAACCACCTATGTTGGCTGTCTGCCACGATATAAGGTGCCGCAAGTATCCAAGCCAGTCATTGCTGCTACATCCATCCATCCATCCCAGATGGATCCACGACTCTGCCTGCTGCTGCGGCCTCTTCTACCAGAGACTGTACCGTGTCCGTGGCGCCAGCTGCCGGGGTACCACAGATCTCCTGGAGCTGCCATTTGCTGGCTGCTTACCAGCATGTTTAACTGCTGCGACTTTTGCTGACAATAGTGAAGACTCGGAGGCCAGTGCAGTTCGCTCCCCCAGGCAAGTGAGCGGTACCCTCGGTGCAGTGGAACCATTAATATAGTGCTTTCCCCGCGAGCATAATATTGACTTTGTGCTTGTTTGTGTTGATCTCTTTTCAGGTTGGCCAGAGGTTTATCAGATGTAGAAAGCTATGGCTAATGTTATTGCTCAAAAAGTCATGAAGGAGGTGGCATCTATATTTGGGACTCCTGAAGTCATAGAAAGCAACAGAGGTTCACATTTTACAGGCCAGGTTATGAGAGAGATTTTGCACTCGATCGGAACGCAGCAAGCTGTCCCCAATCCTGACCGTCTACAGAGCATTTACAAGTTTGAAAGGTTGAATGGAACATTAGTTAAAAGGAGGAGACTGACAAGTCATTGACCAAAGCTTGCCTGTCATGATTCTGATGAGTGGTGCTTTGCTCTCCTGCAGAGCCTATACTGGGCCTCATATTTTCCTCCAGTGAATTTGTTGTTCCCGGTCTAGTCCTTTGTAGTGTGGGAGTGGTCTATTCTTTGAATGCTTGATCCGGGGTATGGCTTTACTTTATCCTAGAGCCAGTCCACCCAGAATGCCAGTGATAGTTCCTGTTTAGCAGTGCATGTCTCTGGTTCCTGTAAGTGCCTGACCTGATCTTGTCCCGCTTCCTAATTCCTCGTATCCTGTCCCGTCTGTTTCCCAGCTGAGTCTTGACTGCCTGCCTCCCTGACCTTCAGCTTGTTCTTGTCCCCGGCTCCCCTCTCTCCCATGTACCTGACTTGTCCTCTTGGCTACCGACCTCAGCTTGTATTCTGACCCCAGCTCTGCTCTCTTCCTGGTACATTACATTACTTCCTGGTTTACTGACTTTCGGCTCGCACACTGACTTCGGCTTCTCTCTTTCCCTCTGCTACTGACATTATCTCCCGGCTCCTGACCCCTTGCTTGCTTGAGAATTTAAGGGAAATAGTAAGTAGCAGGGGTTCTTGGTGACAATAAAAGAGACAGTGGGTGGCAATCAATGGATTTTAGGGAGGATTAGAAGCAGATAGTAGGTGGCTGGGGATCTTGTGGTATGGAATCAGATTGAGATTTTTGGGTGGCGCTGTCTGCCGAAAAATCATATCAATAGGATTAAATGGAGACAGTGGCTGGCAGGGGCTCTTAGTGAGGATTAGGAGATAGTACAGTTATGGCCGAAGGTGTTGGCACCCTTGAAATCATTCCAGAAACTGAAGTAAATTATTGCAATTCCACATATTTTATTGTACACTTGTTTATTTCCTTTGTATTTTGGAGAAAAACAAAAAAAAGAAATACAGGCAAATTGGACAAAATTTCAAACAAAAATGACCAGACAAAATTGTGGGTAGACAACTGGGCAATATGAAAATCACACTTGAAACCAGATTAAAAGGGGAGAAGTTGACACAATCTTTGCATTGTGTGCCACACTAAGCATGGAGATCACAGAGAGGAGAAGATAACTGTCTGAGGACATGAGAACCAAAATTGTTAGAAAATTGCAACAATCTCAAGGTTACAAGTCCATCTCCAGAGATATTGATGTTCCTGTGTGCAAAATAATCAAGAAATTTTCATCCCATGGCATTGTAGCTAATCTCCCTGGATGCGGACGGTAGAGAAAAATTGATAAAATGTTGTAACGCAGGAAAATCCAGATGGTGGATAAACCCTAATCAAGACCCAAAGAAATTCAAGCTGTTCTGCAGCTTAGGAGGCATCAGTGTCAGCACAAATTATCTGTCCACATCTAAATGACATGAAACACTATAGAGGAGACCCTGGAGGACCCCACTGCTGACACATAGACAGAAAAAAAGCCAACATATACAAGACTAACCAAAATCCTTCTAGGACAGAGGAGACTAAGATAGAGCTCTTTGGTAAAGAACGTCATTCTACTGTTTACTGAAAATGGAATGAGGCTACAAAGTAAAGATGACAGTGTGGAGACACGGGGCTCAGTGGGTGCTCTCGTCCACTAAAACCCGCCGACTTTAGAAAGATAGCGTGGCTCAGGGCTCATCCCAACTGAACGCCGGCCTCCTTAACCGTGGGCGTAACACTACTCAGACAACACAGGATGAGGGAACCACAATAATTAGACTTTATTGGATCCCCAAACAATTAACGGCACATAACCCATAACCAGCAAAACACACAAATGTAACAGGCAACAGAGTCTCACCCTTCCGCTGGCTCACCAGGGATTTAGAATGTCCATGTCTCAGAGGTTCCAGGGCTATTTACTCAAATCCAGCAGCACCCCGCTTTTGGCGGGCACCCACCGAGAAAAGAATAATGCCAGATTTAGGAAGCTGTGGGAGGTCTGCAAAGTCTGTAACAGGTGACTGAACTGTCCCAACCTGAGTGTCCTCCTTAGGTAGTCCTGGTATGATGTTACAATCCTGGCAGCCGGAGTCAAAATCCCTAGGCTGTGGATATGGTCTCCAACCGGAACCGGAGTCCCTAGATTGAAGCCATATGATATCCTGATCCTCTAGTCAGCTCCAAAGAGCTTAGACTGGATCCATCAGCATCCATCAACAACCCGGTTGACTTAAAGAAATCCCTTTTATAGCCACAGCCTTCCACTTGGATACACTGCGTCCTCATCGATTGGTTGGACAAGATTGCTTCTCCCATTGGATGAATCTCAAGCTGCATGGACAATGTTCATTTAAATGATGTGCATAGAAAGACTGAAGATATCTACATGGAGTCTGCAAGTCACAGACTCAACAATGGCTACTAAGGTAATCACATTAGCAATACACAACTACAATACAATGGTTACTGGAAAAGTCTGGAGAACAATACGTTTGGCTTTCAGTGGCCAACACAATTACATTGAGTCAACAAGAGTCTTGTAAAAACAATGAGGGACTTCTCCCCCGTCTATAGACAATCTATCATGCTGTCTGGCTGAATTTTAAGAAACTTTAACCCATGAGAGTCCATGTCATCACAGACAGCACCTACAGTCACACATGGTGGAGGTCAGAGATGTTTGGGGATGTTCTGCTGCCTCTGGCACTGGGGGTCTTGACTATGTGCACGGCATCATGAAATCTGAAGATTACCAAATGATTCTGGGTGGCAATGTAGTCTCCAGTATCAGAAAGCGAGGTATAGTCCTAGGTCAGGGGTCTCCAGCAGGAAAATGACCCTAAACACTTCAAGAAGAACCAGAAATGGATGGAAACAAAGCGCTGGAGAGTTTTGGAGTGGCCGCAATGAGTCCGGAGCTAAACCCCATTGACACCTGTGGAAAGATCTGAGGAAGAAGAGAAGAGAAGAGAAGACATCTTCAGAAAGACCTGGAGACATTTATAAAGAAAAGTCTGAGATTCAAGGTGAGAGGAGGAAGAATCTTGTGGACGGGTATAGCAACTGATGGAAGGGTTTCATTCCAAAGGGTGAGAAACCAGATATTTAATTTAGGGTGCCAGCAATTACATCTGGTTGGAGTTTTGGGAGAAATTATGTCCAAACTGTCTGTTTTTTGTGTGGTTTCAATACACACAAAAGAATTAATCATGTGTATGAGAAAACGTGTGTAAGTGCAATCATTTTCTGGGAGAAATATTAAATTTTCTGGATCAATTTGTCTGGATGTCGACCTCTTGGTTATTTGACCTGGATGTCCACCTCTTGGTTATTTGACCTGGATGTCCACCTCTTGGTTATTTGACCTGGATGTCCACCTCTTGGTTATTTGACCTGGATGTCCACCTCTTGGTTATTTGACCTGGATGTCCACCTCTCTGTTACAAAACAGTAACAATGCAGTGACATGAGAAGAGTTTGCAGGACCAATCATGTGCTAAATAGCTGTACGTCAAATTTTTGTATGACAAAGAAAAGATGATTGTCTATAAAATGAAGATCATCTCACGATTGAAGCTATAGAGGATGGAGAGATATGGAACCTGAAAGTCAAAAAAGCATAGAAACTCATGATTGTTTACCAGCCCCCGTGACCTCAGACCTATTGAGAACCTTTGGAGTATCCTCCATTACAGAATCTATGAGGGTGGGAGGCAGATAATATCAAAACTGCAGCTCTGGGGGGGCGATTCTCACATCCTGCAAAGAAAGTCAAGCAGAAACTTTCCAAAAACTCATCAGCTCAATGTGAGGATGATAACAAAGAAGGGGTCCTGTGTTATCATGTAACTATTAAGATGTTTTTGTTTAGAATGGCTTTTGATTGTAGTAAATGTGACCGTTGAAACCATTTTCAGTTCTTTACAACCTATGAAATGTTTGGAAACTCTATTTGTGCAGAATAATTTGGAGCAGTGCAAAAAAAAATAAATCATCTTCTCATTGGGAGGTTTGTCCAATAAAATGTGATCTATCCTCTAACGGTTGATGATTTGGACATTATACTGCCTCATATGCATGGACCATTTAGGAAAATTGGAGAAAAATAACATTTGCATCATAATTTGGAACGCAGTGTATTAAGCTCAGGTTGCAACGGTGCCCATTTCTAAAGGCAACTGGGCTCTCTCTTCTGTTGGCGGCGCGGATTAATCTGACTGCAGATTTTGTGTTATAACACTAACTGGAGGTAGCATAGTGATGCCGTCAACCTACTGGATACAATAATTCTCTGATTGTGCTGCTTGTGCTCTGCCGCCTCTTCACCCCATGCCGCTGCATAGATGAACCTCTACTGCTCGGAGCTAACTGTCCACAGGGCAATAGCTAAGCTCCTCTATTTTAGCCTGGATAACTTCTAGCAAATGGACCATGTGCGAGCTGATTTCTTGCACGTACATGGTGTGCTGGCTAGTGATGAGTGAGCGTGCTCGAGTCGCCACTGCTCAATACTCAGTTGAGCATCAGGGTACGCGCGTTACTCAGGTGAGTATCCTGGTGCTCGAGCGTCACATGTTTTACAGCTGCTTGACAGCCAGTAAACATGGGGAGATTGGCTACCAATCACAGTAATGCCGTGGCCATATTGGCTTCTGGCATTACTGTGATTGAGCGGCCACATCGGGTCTTATATGAGGCCTTGGGGGGCGCAATGCTCTGCACATTGTCCTCTGGAAGTAGTTCAGGGAGAGTTGATGTACGAGAGAGAGCTTTGAATAGAGTAGGGTTTTACACTACCACCTTTTACCATGTGTCACTAAAGGGTGTTTTTAACCTGGTATAACCTAATAAATACATTAAAAAAATAGTGTGGGGTCCCCCCTATTTTTGATAACCAGCCAAGGTAAAGCAGACAGCTGGGGGCTGGTATTATCAGGATGGAGGGCCCAAGGTTTTTTGTCCCTTCACAGCTTAAAAATTGCAGCCCGCAGTCACCCTAGAACTTGCGCATCCATTAGATTCCAATTCTAGCACTTTACCTGGCTCTTCCCGATTGCCCTAGTGTGGTGGAGTAGCACCCACGAGGCAGGGGTTAAACGTTACTCATCACAGGGCCGGTGATGTCGGGTCCGGGATGTCATGGGTGGCCCTGCCTGACTTCGTGGCCCCGAGGTGTACAATAAAAGGGAAGGATGAGGATGGGTGGTGGAGGATGAAAGATGTTGGGAGTTGTCTCATGACGCCACCTGTGGTACGCGGCCAGGGATTAGCCGCCGCTGCGGACACTGTCCTCTGGGGCGGGTGATGTCGCAGCTAGGATAGTTCAGCTTCCCGCAGGTGAAGCTAAGCCCCAGGGAGGATGATGGAGGTAGTAGTGGCCGTTGGCGCCAAAGCGCGGGGCGCCGGCGCCAGCAATAAAGGGCATGGACACAGTAGTTGCAGTTCCAGGTCTTTATTCACTGTCCGTGGGTTGCCCAGGAGGTGCCGATCATCGCCATGTTGGGCTCCAGCCAATCCCGAGAAAGTTAGAGGTAGCCACCGGTGCTTGAAAGTGTCCTTTCCTAAGAGATGACCCGTCAGAAGTGAGGAACCCGGGCTGAGCCTCCCGCACCAAGCCTCAGGACCCGTGAAGAAAGAAAGAAGAAAGTGGTAAGTGCACCGAGGTTGTGTGGTTCCTGGTAAGTGCACTGAGGGTTGGGTGATTCCTGGTAAGTGTACTGAGGGTTGGGTGATTCCTGGTGAGTGCACTGAGGTCTGGATGATTCTGGTAACTGCACTGAGGGTTGAGTGATTCCTGGTGAGTGCACTGAGGCCTGGGTGATTCCTTGTAAGTGCACTGAGGGATGGGTGATTCCTGGTAAGTGCACTGAGGGTTGGGTGATTCCTGGTGAGTGCACTGAACGTTGGGTGATTCCTGGTAAGTGCACTGAGGGCTGCGTGATTCCTGGTGAGTGCACTGAGGTCTGGATGAGTCTGGTAAGTTCACTGAGGGTTGGGTGATTCCTGGTGAGTGCACTGAGCGTTGGGTGATTCCTGGTAAGTGCATAGAGGTTGTGTGATTCCTGGTGAGTGCACTGAGGTCTGGATGATTCCTGGTAAGTGCACTGAGGGATGGGTGATTCCTGGTAAGTTCACCGAGGTTGTATAATTCCTGGTAAGTGCACTGAGGGTTGGGTGATTCCTGGTAAGTGCACCGAGGTTGTGTGATTCCTGGTAAGTGTACTGAGGGTTGGGTGATTCCTGGTGAGTGCACTGAGGTCTGGATGATTCTGGTAACTGCACTGAGGGTTGAGTGATTCCTCGTGAGTGCACTGAGGATTGGGTGATTCCTGGTAAGTGCACTGAGGGCTGGGTGATTCCTGGTAAGTTCACTGAGGTTGTATGATTCCTGGTAAGTGCACTGAGGGCTGGGTGATTTCTGGTAAGTGCAGCGAGGTTGTGTAATTCCTGGTAAGTGCACTGAGGGTTGGGTGATTCCTGGTGAGTGCACTGAGGGCTAGTTGATTTCTGGTAGGTGCACTGAGGGTTTGGTGATTCCTGGTGAGTGCACTGAGGTCTGGATGAGTCTGGTAAGTGCACTGAGAGCTGTTTGATTTCTGGTGAGTGCACTGAGGGTTGGGTGATTTCTGGTGAGTGCACTGAGGGTTGGGTGATTCCTGGTAAGTGCACCAAGATTGTGTGATTCCTGGTAAGTGCACTGAAGGTTGGGTGATTCCTGGTAAGTGCACTGAGGTCTGGGTGATTCCTGGTAAGTGCACTGAGGGTTGGGTGATTCCTGGTAAGTGCACTGAGGGTTGGGTGACTCCTGTGAGCGCACTGAGGGTTTGGTGATTCCTGGTAAGTGCATTGACGTCTCAGTGATTCTGGTAAGTGCACTGAGGGTTGGGTGAACCTTGGTAAGTGCACTGAGGGTTGTGTGATTACTGGTAAGTGCACTGAGGTCTCAGTGATTCTGGTAAGTGCACTGAGGGTTGTGTGATTCCTGGTAAGTGCACTGAGGGTTGGGTGAATCTTGGTAAGTGCACTGAGGGTTGGGTGATTTCTGGTAAGTGCACTGAGGGTTGGGTGATTCCTGGTAAGTGCACTGAGGCCCGGGTGATTCTGGTGAGTGCACTGAGGGTTGGGTGAATCTTGGTAAGTGCACTGAGGGCTGGGTGATTCCTGGTAAGTGCACTGAGGCCCGGGTGATTCTGGTGAGTGCACTGAGGGTTGGGTGACTCTTGGTAAGTGCACTGAGGGTTGGGTGAATCTTGGTAAGTGCACTGAGGGTTGGGTGATTTCTGGTAAGTGCACTGAGGGCTGGGTGATTCCTGGTAAGTTCACTGAGGTTGTATGATTCCTGGTAAGTGCACTGAGGGCTGGGTGATTTCTGGTAAGTGCAGCGAGGTTGTGTAATTCCTGGTAAGTGCACTGAGGGTTGGGTGATTCCTGGTGAGTGCACTGAGGTCTGGATGAGTCTGGTAAGTGCACTGAGAGCTGTTTGATTTCTGGTGAGTGCACTGAGGGTTGGGTGATTTCTGGTGAGTGCACTGAGGGTTGGGTGATTCCTGGTAAGTGCACCAAGATTGTGTTATTCCTGGTAAGTGCACTGAAGGTTGGGTGATTCCTGGTAAGTGCACTGAGGTCTGGGTGATTCCTGGTAAGTGCACTGAGGGTTGGGTGATTCCTGGTAAGTGCACTGAGGGTTGGGTGACTCCTGTGAGCGCACTGAGGGTTTGGTGATTCCTGGTAAGTGCACTGACGTCTCAGTGATTCTGGTAAGTGCACTGAGGGTTGGGTGAACCTTGGTAAGTGCACTGAGGGTTGTGTGATTCCTGGTAAGTGCACTGAGGTCTCAGTGATTCTGGTAAGTGCACTGAGGGTTGGGTGACTCTTGGTAAGTGCACTGAGGGTTGTGTGATTCCTGGTAAGTGCACTGAGGGTTGGGTGAATCTTGGTAAGTGCACTGAGGGTTGGGTGAGTTCTGGTAAGTGCACTGAGGGTTGGGTGATTCCTGGTAAGTGCACTGAGGCCCGGGTGATTCTGGTGAGTGCACTGAGGGTTGGGTGAATCTTGGTAAGTGCACTGAGGGTTGGGTGATTCCTGGTAAGTGCACTGAGGCCCAGGTGATTCTGGTGAGTGCACTGAGGGTTGGGTGACTCTTGGTAAGTGCACTGAGGGTTGGGTGAATCTTGGTAAGTGCACTGAGGGTTGGGTGATTTCTGGTAAGTGCACTGAGGGCTGGGTGATTCCTGGTAAGTGCACCGAGGGTTGGGTGATTCCTGGTGAGTGCACTGAGGTCTCGGTGATTTTGGTAAGTGCAGCCACATTCACTAATTCCAGTGATCCTATGGCTCGTGGCCGGTCACCTTTAGCCACGTGTTTCTGTCCTACTTGTAGAAGACTGATGTCCTGATCTCTTGTCCCTGGAGAGGATTCCTGTGGGGTCTTGACCCCGGTGCTGACCCCTGCTGCCTGTCAGGTAGGTCTTGGTGGTAATATCAGTAGCACATGAAGGCTGGATATGGTATCACTGTCTGGTAATCGCTCGCTCCGCCGCTGTCTACAGCTGAAATCCTTCCACTTTTAGGACCTGCAGCTTCTGTAAGCCCATGTTAATGACATGCATTGAGCGGGAGGTAATCCGGAGCCTCGGGTGTCGCGGGGCAGGACTGTAATCGCAGATTCCGCTCGGTTGGGCTCCGCTGTGCGATGCTAATTGATGAATAATGGCTGCAGTGATATTTATATGTAATTAGTCTTGTCGCGCTGCTGACTTCATTATCAAGCTTGGTTACGTTCCAAACACAAAGATGAACTGTTCTTCTGAACTTTTCGCATCTTTCCCGAACTTCTCCAGTGGGGCGCGGGGATGGTGGAACGTCTGGGAGGCTTCGCTCAGTGGTCACATCGCTCCATCCAGAATGAAAGGGATGGAAAGGATTAGTAATCATGGCTGCTTGTCGCCTGTCAAGCGTTGTATACAGTGTTGCAGATCACTCCCATTCACTTCAATGGACCTGAACTGAAATACCAGAAACAGCTGAAGAAGAAGTGGCGCTGATTCTGGAAGCCGGCAGCCATGAATACAGGAAAACTGATCAAAATGTTTCACGTGTTCTGAAAGGATATAAAAAAACTCGTCCCACAAAGGACGTCAACGGAAAAAACATAAAATGAAGCTTGTTTTTTGGAATCGGGGATGACAATGTTGTAAATGGATGATTCAGAGCAAAAGTATAAAGTGTATATCCCTGCACCCGGACGCTGCGTATTCAGCCGAGGAGCTCGCACCGGAGAGATCGGAGCGGAGGATAATGGGTGACACTCGGAGAACCGCCACCATAAATGACACCGCATCTGCAGAGGATAATATGAGGTCGGCGACACCGCGCTTCGCTCTGTGCAAATATTTCCATCATGAAATGACTTAATTGCTTAGAAAATGTGTTTTATTATTGTTATGAAGAGACGGCAGAGAACGAGGTGAGTGCATTGTTCCCTCCGGCGCTGAGTTATCGGGTCAGGGACGTATCTCATCTGTACGGAGGCAGCACCGATGGCGGAGAATGCACACAACAACAAAGAACCAAAGCAAGCACAGGAGTCAAAAATATCACATGCCGCCATTCTGTTATTGAGGAAAATGTTCACGTCTGTGGAGGGCAAAAGTATGTGAACCTGTAAGGATTAGTGTACCACCCCCGTGTCAGCGGCCGAGCCGCTCGGATCCGGAACCGTGGTGGCTCGAGGGGTCTCCGGATCCGGGGGTTCGTGCGGACACTCGAATTTAAAAAGGGGGATATGTACAGGGGAGTTAGAAGTTTGTGACGCCACCCACGGTGCGTGGTAAGGTGGAGTACCGCTGCTGCTGTTGGGGGAGCTCGGTAGAGGTGGTATGGCAGCAAGGTGTCTAATCCCACTGTGGGTAGGGGTGTGTGCCCCGGGGCCCGGTGCTGGCAGTGAAGGGGTGCCGTTAGGGGGAAAAGGGTTTCTGCGTACTCACTAAGTCCAAGAATACTGACACCGACAGCTTGTAAACCACAATTCTGAGCACCGCTGCAGCAAGGAGGGAGCACGCTTGGATCCGTGCCCTTGGTGTTGCTTGTTAGCCTGTGACCTTTTCCGTGGCACCTTGTTCACTGTTTGAACCTGTCATGAACAGCCAAGGGAGTCACTCAGATATCCCGCAGCTGTTCGCTGGTTGTCACAAACACGACTACTCTCTAGCGCCCCCTTGTCTGCAGGTCACCTTTGGTACTGCAGGACAAAGCATAAGATGAGGCCGCTGAGCTGATAATGCCAAATATTGGAGGTCTCACAGCAAAGGTAAATGTACATATCACCGATTCCCGCTAATGGAATTCATATATACACCTCGGTAACCTCAATGATAGCACTCCAATAATTCTATACAATTACAATGCCACCACATTTCACAGGCAGTCCGGGTACCCGTTACAGATAGCATAAGGCCCTTCGGGTTTTTGGATTCGTATATAAAGCATGAGGAAAGAAACTATTAAAATTTTAGGTATTTAATCCGAAAATTGGCAGTGTTTAAAAAATATACAAGAATTTACAAAAGGGAACAATACAAGTACAGTATAGACAGTTACATAAAAATAAAAAGCATAAACATGAAACTTACTAAACTTGTGCCATAGAAGCGACATCTGAAGTTACGGATGGAGGGACTCCAAGAGAAGAAGATGTTAAGAGACAGCCAGCATCACCCTCTCTGATGCCCTCCAACTGACTGACACCCCCCAGAAAGGAGCTGTCTCTCTTATGCCTTAGCTAACCCCTCTTTCTCTGTGACATCATTTTACAGTCTCTTGTGGGCTGTGCTGAGATGGTCACGAAGCTTCTTAATTCTAGGTTTTTCATATCTTTGCCCCTGGGTCACTCAGGTGAAAGATATTAGCGTCATATTTTATATCTCGATTTTACATTTACATACACACCAAACACGACGCCTCTAGTACGATTTTACTGGTCAATACTAATTTGTTCTGATACCGGCGATCTCCCCGTCAAGCGAGACAGTGCGCTGGGTTCAGCACGACATAGGGATTCTGGCAATATGTTTTTATTTTTCTGGCATTAAGGTAGCTCTTAAAAACTGCTTTGGAAGGTTTCCCTTCAACAGCACAAAGGATTGTCTTTCTCTGCATTTTCTTTTTCTGTAGATCTACTATCACCCATGTCGTAAATACCTTAAGCTTTCAGGCCGATCAGATAATCGTCATGACGATCTGTGGCTGATGGTGGAAAGGAGGAGGGTGAAGACCCTTCAACAATTTTACATGACAGGACCCTATAGCGTGGAACTAATCGGGTCCCGCTCACCCGTATGGCTAACGGAGTGAGCTTGCTCTCAGGGTTCACGCTTGGGATTTGGTGGACTGTGTTTTTGGGTAAAGTCCTATCCCCTCATTGCGCTAGTACCCCGATTTTGGAGCGGGTGAGGGATGAATCTTGAAGACTTCACCCCGTCGGGTAAATTACCAGGATGCTTGAAGCTACTTCCTGGCCTAGGGTCCGCGTACCTCGTCGTGCCCTGGCCCCTGCCCGGAGATGGCTCAAAGCCGCCGGCTGCCCTCCTTGGCAATCCGTGCCCCTTGACACGATCCCCTGCGATCGGGGTTCCAGCTCCTACCAGGCCCAGACCAATGTCTGCAACTTAGTAAACTCCAGGAGCCCTGCTCCACACCGGTGACCTCTCCTTCTCAGAGAGTCACACTCTACCTCCTACTCCTTCCACTCCTTTTCACTTCTCTACAGACTTTTTCACTTTCCAAGCCAACACCCCAAATGGGCAGCCCTATTCCCTTCAGGCCCCCCAATGGTGTGTCTGGTGGGTGTGGTGCAAAGTGTTCCTAGGGTTTTGACTGGCTCTGATCTTAGCAACACCAAAGAGCAGGGATCCGTAACCAAGGAGGAGTGGATACTGTGCAGAAGAGCAGATTGCACAATACCCTGTGACGACCTGATAGGCCAGGGTGTCACAATTAGCAGATAATGGGAAGGTGAAATTAGGGTCTGGTGACCTCAATAAATGGGGTGACAATCAGGCGTGAGTGGGAGACCTGTTTAATTTAAAAAACTCGGACCTGACAAAGTCTAATCTTTACAACTGGTTTACGGAAGTGTAACATGGTCCAAAAGGGGCAAGATTTCTGAGGATAAGTGATGGGCGGACCTAAAATGTAAAAGTCCGTGCCCGGGATTCTGGGTGTTTGATCTGAATCTGGCACTTCAGAAATTAAAAAAAATAATGAAAGTAAGAATGAAGCAAGCGCTTCATACTTACCAAGGCTCCATTGCGGCTGTACACTGCCCCTGCAGCCTCCCTGGGCCGCTTATCATCGCTCATACATATGCACTGCTTTCCCTGCTTTCCCTGCCCACTGGCCGGCCTGGCCTCTTTAATTGGTTGCAGTCAGACGCGCCCCCAGCCTGTGTGACAGAGTCTGACTGCAACCAATCACAGGCACAGTCTGCAGGTCAGAATCATGAACCAGGAGGCTCAGGATGAACAGAAGAAGAAACTTCAGGAGTGCAGCTCATCCTGAGCCTCCTGCTTCGTGAACTAGGAGAGCTTAGGATGAGCAGAAGAGTTAACATCACGGGTACAGCTCATCCTGAGCCTCCGCCGGTCCCGGTTATCTGCGAGTCCGCCCAGCTCTACTGAGGACCTCAGAAGAAGAGCTCATCAAGCTGAAAAAAGCTACAAAACCATCTCTAAAGCGTGTGGACTCCAACAATCCATAGTCAGACAGATTAGGTACAAATGGAGGAAATTCAAGGCTCCTACCATGTTCACCCTCCCTAATGGAGTAGTATACTAAGAAAAGATCAGTCCAAGAGCAAGGCGTATAATAGCCCGTAAGGTCATAAAGGAACCCAAGGTTACCAATAAGCAACTAAAAGCCTCTCACTCTCACATGGAGTTTTGCACAAACTATGCCAACTGTAATGGCGGCACTGAACTCTGTTCAGATTGCAGTTTCTGACACTGCGTCCGATGGTTTCTCTGGTGTCTGGAATCAACACAGGCAGACTCAGGCGTCGACCTTTTGTATACTGAGTCATAGGCAGGCTATGAGTTAATCTCTGTTGGTCTGCTTGCTCCTTTGATCATATGTTGTGTGTGAGGCCTATCACATCTGCTTCCCTCTTATTTATGCTTGTGTAATCCTTCCACCCATGCCAGCTTTAGTTTATTCTGTGTTGGTCTGTGAAGTGTGATGTCCCAGACTCTACGGTGAAAGTTGGGCTCATTGCTTGGTGCGGTTGTGGAGTTTACCCATGCTGTTTTGTAGCTTCCTTCCTGCTCTTGATTTCCCCCTAGATCTCTTTTTGTCTTTACCTCTGTGTGTGCGCTATGTGACAGAGTTTTAATTCTTCCCTTATCTATCTTTATTTGTGGTTTCAATAGACTTCTGTCCCATCCCTCCCTGCCGGGAGGGGGAATCAGATCAGGACTGGTCAGGAGCAGGGCCAGGAAGGAGAATCAGGCCTCATCACCATCAAGAGTATCCCTGAGGTTAGGGATAGCATAGGGCCCCCTAACTTGAGGAACAGCTTAGGAGTCCCAATGCCCCACTATCCCAAAGTCACCGTGACACTCACATTAGCTAATGTTCATGAGTCCCTCATCAGGAGGACACTGAACAGCAATGGTGTGCATGGCAGGAGTGCAAGGAGACAACTATGGTCTGCCCATCCACAGATCACTGAAGATCACACATCACTGGATGAATATATTGTTAATGGATGAACCCAGAATACAGATTTTTGGTATAAATAAGAAACTTTATGTTTGGAGAAAGAAAACCTCTGCCTTCCAGCATAAAAAACCCCATAGCATAGCATCTGTAACACGCGGGGTGGGTGCATCAGGTTTTGGGCCAGTTTTGCTGCAGCTGGGTCCAGACAGCGGCCATTAATGATGGAACCACCTAATTATAAAGTAAAGTGTCCGGACACCTGTCCAGGAGCTGAATCTCAGGACAACGTGGGTCCAGCAGCAACAACGACCCACGGCCAGAAGGTGTACTATACCAGAATGGCTACAGAAGAAAGGTGAGGTTCTGGAAAGTCACAGTCCTCATCCCAATCCTATAGGAAGACTGTGCAAGAGCCTGAAGCAAAAAGGTCATCAGAGGAAAGCACCAGCATCTCAGACGGCTGATTTATAGGGAGAAAGGGGCTAAAATTCCTCCCTCCGATGTGAAGGACTTACAGCAAGGACCGGAGACAGTTCAGTGCACAAGGATCACAGCAGATACTGAGAGAGAGCTAAAGTGTAGTTTTAGGTCAAATGTCTGAATTCTCAAATTTTCATGCACCACTGAAGTTCTGACAATGTACGGATGGCGTTTGTAGTTGTGACATTGTAGCTCTAACATCTAAAACTGCTACAATGTATCCTGGTAGCCCGACTGTTGTATCCGGACAGTTGTATCTGGGCTGTTGTATCCAGACCGTTGTATCCAGACTGTATTCAGACCGGTGCATCTGGACTGTTGTATCTGGACCATTGTATCCAGACCACTGCATCCAGGCTGTTGTATCCAGGCTGTTATATTCAGACCGTTGTATCCAGATCGTTGTATCCAGATCATTGTATCTAGTCCATTGTATCCAGACAGTTGTATCCAAACTGTATCTAGACGATTGTATCCAGACCGTTGTATCTGGACCGTTGTATCTGGACCATTGTATCCAGGCTGTTGTACCAGACCATTGTATCCAGACCGTTGTATCCAGATCGTTGAATTCAGACCGTTGAATTTAGACTGTTGTATTCAGACTGCTGTATCCAGACTGTTGTATCCAGACTGTTGTATCTAGACTGTTGTATCCAGACTGTTGTATCCAGACTGTTGGACAGGACCCTCTTTATACACCAGAGAGTCCCCCACTCACCCCTTGACACTGACAACATTACTTCTACATTTATTATGACAGCAGGGAATATATCCATCTTCATCTCCCAACTAAACACCAAGGAATTGACTCTTTTCATTTTCCAGAGGACATAGATGGACATAACTAACTAACTGAACATGTTCAGGCACCTCCCCTTAGTGGAAAAATGCCTTAAGTACTTAGTACCTTTCAGCCATAGACTGAGAGTCACTTCCGGGAATTAATGTGCTTGCCCTTTAATAGAGCAAGCGTGAGCATACACACACCCTAAACGTGCACCCGGGGGACTTGTAAGGCATCCACAGGTCCCGGGAGAAGGAGGCAGGAAAGACACACATGTAGGACCATGGAGAAGCAAGGTAGGGCGGTGCAGTCATCTCTGCTGGGCAATGGGGAGAAGCAGAGCATTACAGGGACGTCAGCGCTACAGTACCCCCCACCCTTATGCCTACTCTTCCCCAGGCCTGAAGGAAATTTCTTTTCCAGAATGATGTCCCCAGAGTTGATGGGTGAAGAAATGGCCGATGGAAAGGTTGGGCTCGATGGCCGTTGCTTGGAAGTTTTATTTCTGTACTCAGACCAGGAGTTGGAACCGGTTACCAGGGTTGTCATTGTGGAGACACGGGGCTCAGTGGGTGCTCTTGTCCACTGAACCAGCCGCCTTTAGAAAGACAGCGTGGCTCAGGGCTCATCCCAACTGAACGCCCGGCCTCCTTAATCATGGACGGAACACTACTCAGACAACACCGGGTGAGGGAACCACAATAATTAGACTTTATTGGATCCCCAAACAATTAACGGCACATAACACATAACCAGAAAAACACACCAATGTAACAGGCAGCAGAGTCTCACCCTTCTGCTGGCTCACCAGGGATTAGAATGTCCTTGCCTCCGAGCTTCCAGGGCCACTTACTCCAATCCAGCAGCACCCTGCTTTTGGCGGGCACCCACCGAGAAAGGAATAGCGCCAGATTTAGGAAGCTGTGTGAGGTCTGCAAAGTCTGTAGCCAGGTGACCGGATTGTCCCAACCTGAGTGTCCTCCTTAGGTAGTCCTGGTATGATGATATAATCCTGGCAGCCGGGGTCGAAATCCCTAGACTGTGGATATGGTCTCCAACCGGAACCGGAGTCCCTAGATTGAAGCCACAAAGTATCCTGATCCTCTAGTCAGCTCCTAAGAGCTTAGACTGGATCCATCAGCATTCATCCACCTTCATCAACCTGGTGGCTTAAAGAAGTCCTCTCATATAGCCACAGCCCTCCCTCTGGGCACACTGTGTCCTCATCGATTGGTTGGACAAGATCGCCTGTCCCATTGGATGAATCTCAAGCTGCATGGACAATGTTCATCCAAATGATGTCCACAGAAAGACTGAGGGTATACATGTAGTCTGCAAGTCACCGACTAGACAATGGCTACTAAGGTAATTATATTAGCAATACACAACTACAATACAATGATTACTGGAAGGGTCTGGAGAAACAATAGCTAAGCAAACATGAATTAGCACACAAAAGAACAATACGTCTGGCTGAATGTTAAGAAACTTTAACCCATGAGAGGCATTGGGTGTCCATGTCGTCATATTCCTCCCCCTTCTTAATATTAGCCAGACATGAAAGGCTTCCGATCATCCTTCTCCTCTTGACGGCATTGTCCTTTTTAATGGTGAGGTCAGCAACAGAGGCTTGCATCTATACACCTCCCCCTGATTACCTCCCTCAAGTTGAGCAGCGATATTGCGGACAAGCACTAAGGTAGGGTCCATGAGTTGGGCTTGCATACATTTCTTACTATCAATCTTCCCCCAGTCAATAGCCACAGTGTGGTTAGGCTTATTCATGGTTCTTGGCTCAGAAGTGGATGCTGGAGACTGGGAATGTGAATTATCCTTGGAAAAGATGTTAGAAAGATCCACATCAGGGTCCTGCTTGGCTTGGAAGTGGGTGATGGCTGCTTCAAACTGACTGGATAGTCCTTGTTCTAGGTCATTCTCCAAAATGACTGGTGTGAGCAGGTAATCCCCAAGCCCCACTTTCACTTCTCTCTGGGTGGTATCCGAAACAACAGGCTTGGTGGGGCCATCTATGAACCCCACTTCAACTTCCTCCTGGCTAGTCCCCGAAACAACAGGTGTGGGGAGGCTGTCCATAAACTCCATATGGACCTCTTCCTGGTCAGACCCCAAAGTAACTGGTGTGGGGACGGTGTCCATAAGCTCCACATCAGCCTTGCTCTGGTCAGTCTCCACAATGACAGGTATGGGGCAGCTGTTCACAAGTCCCACATCGATTGCTTCCTGGTTAGTTCCCAAAATACCAGGGGTGGGGATGCTGTTCATAAGCTCCACATCAGCCTTGCTCTGGTCAGTCTCCACAATGACCGGTATGGGGAGGCTGTTCACAATCCCCACATCGATCACTTCCTGGTTGGTCCCCAAAATACCAGGTGTGGGGAGGCTATCCACAAGCTCCACCTCGACCTCTCCCTGGTCGGTCCTTAGGTCCAACTGCACACATGCCAGAGGGACGTCGGAGTGCTGGTCCTCAGCCAGGGAGATGGATAATTGGGAATCTGGTAAAGGGTCTTCTGGGGAAACAATAACTGGGCTTACCAGGGTAATGGAGGATCCAGTGTCTCGTAGTCCCTGGCTCTTGACCGGCTGAGCTGGCAGATGGGCTCCAAGCATGCGGCCTTGGTTTTGGAGACAATCTTTATCTATATGTCCATGGCGCCCACATGTATAACAGCGCCATAGATTGGGCAAGTCACCGGCCCTGTTTGTAATCCTTTGTTTTGGTGCAGCTTCTGCTGGGTAGCGGAACCATCCTTCTCGAGCGCCTGGTGTTAGCAGTACGGCAGCTGGAATTCCATAAACATATTCCAGAACCAAAGCCCTGTCTTCTCTTGAGGATCTAGGCCCCAATGCATCCAACAACGCTGTGGCTTGGGCCATTTTGGACAAAGTTGATTCCCAATTGTCACTAGATCCATGGTGTGGCACATAGTTTAAATCCTCTGGGTCAATATCGGCGGGATCCTCATCGTCCTCTGCATCATTCTGGGCATCCCAACGGACTAATTTCTGGATCAAGTCCGACCGAGTCTCAGCATTCCAGTAGATAATCTTTCGCCTTTGGCACAGATCGTGTAGCATCCATTTACTGCAGCGGTCGTAACTCCTCTCTTGTCCTTGTGCCATGGCTGAGCTGGTGGGGTTGGACATGGCAGCGTCCGAAACCTGAATGCCTCCCCTATAGCCTGCTGGGTATGCTTATGTGCCTCCCTGGTTGTTGAGCCCTAGATGGTGTCCACGAACACCAGTCCGCTGCAGCTCCCCTGGGTAAACCAGGCTGAGTAGTGTCCCACTGCTGCCGCCAATTGTGGAGACACGGGGCTCAGTGGGTGCTCTTGTCCACTGAACCAGCCGCCTTTAGAAAGACAGCGTGGCTCAGGGCTCATCCCAACTGAACGCCCGGCCTCCTTAATCATGGACGGAACACTACTCAGACAACACCGGGTGAGGGAACCACAATAATTAGACTTTATTGGATCCCCAAACAATTAACGGCACAGAACACATAACCAGCAAAACAGACCAATGTAACAGGCAGCAGAGTCTCACCCTTCCGCTGGCTCACCAGGGATTAGAATGTCCTTGCCTCCGAGCGTCCAGGGCCACTTACTCCAATCCAGCAGCACCCTGCTTTTGGCGGGCACCCACCGAGAAAGGAATAGCGCCAGATTTAGGAAGCTGTGTGAGGTCTGAAAAGTCTGTAGCCAGGTGACCGGATTGTCCCAACCTGAGTGTCCTCCTTAGGTAGTCCTGGTATGATGATATAATCCTGGCAACCGGGGTCGAAATCCCTAGACTGTGGATATGGTCTCTAACCGGAACCGGAGTCCCTAGATTGAAGTCACAAAGTATCCTGATCCTCTAGTCAGCTCCTAAGAGCTTAGACTGGATCCATCAGCATTCATCCACCTTCATCAACCTGGTGGCTTAAAGAAGTCCTCTCATATAGCCACAGCCCTCCCTCTGGGCACACTGTGTCCTCATCGATTGGTTGGACAAGATCGCCTCTCCCATTGGATGAATCTCAAGCTGCATGGACAATGTTCATCCAAATGATGTCCACAGAAAGACTGAGGGTATACATGTAGTCTGCAAGTCACCGACTAGACAATGGCTACTAAGGTAATTACATTAGCAATACACAACTACAATACAATGATTACTGGAAGGGTCTGGAGAAACAATAGCTAAGCAAACATGAATTAGCACACAAAAGAACAATACGTCTGGCTGAATGTTAAGAAACTTTAACCCATGAGAGGCATTGGGTGTCCATGTCATCACAGTCATCTCATACAATTCAGGGACACATTGAATTTCCTCTCTCCTCTTAGCAGTGGCAGGCTGACAATCAGGAAGCAGAACCGGATGGCAAGCTGCAACCTCAGAAATCCTGTGTGGATGAACACCAATAAGACACTTCTTGTGGCATTTCTGCCCCCAAAGGCACCTCACCGGAATTCCAGTCCAGAACAGGGTCATGAGCACGGAGCCAAAGCAAACCCAGGAGAAGCAGCCAAAACAAGTTTGGAAGCACCAGGAAAGAGATCTTCTCCGGATGCGAAGTTCCCATGCATAGTTCCACAGGCACCAAAATGAAGCATATGGGCTCGGAGAAGAGCACTCCATCAACTGACAAGGGATTCTGAAGGTGTCGGATGGGAATCTGCTAATGATCCACCACAGCTTGTTGAATGACGTTCCCAGCAAATCCAGAATCTAGGTGAGCCATCTCAGAGAACAAAATTTCACCAAACGATGCAGACATGGACAAGAACAGTGAAGAGACTGCATTTGCCGAGGGTGGCCCCTCCTACCAACGCACAGCAACAGGGTTTCAGCCTCATAGGACAGGCATGGATGAAGTGTTCTGCTCCTCATCAGTCAAAACACAGACCCATGGCTCAGCAATGTTCTCATTGTTGCTTGTACATCTTCAACCTGCATAGGTTCAGGAGCTGAAGCGGAAACTGGAAAGCTGATGATCTCTGGATGGAGCCATACACGTAAATTTAATTTCACGTGACATCTCCATGGATCGTTCCTGGAAACTGCGATCGACCCAAGTATCTAAGGAAATCAAATCATCCAATGTAGCAGGAGTATCACGGCCAGCCCATTTACCTTTAATCCTTCTGGATACACCTTCCCAAAAGGCGGCCTTCAGATCCTAATTATTCCATCCCAGTTCTGAAGAGAGGGTGTGAAACTGAACTGCATACTGAATCAAAGTCTGAACTACTTGACGCAGCTGCAGAAGAGAGGACAAGGCAGAAGTTACATCGCCTGGTTCATCAAAAACTTTCTAGAAGGCCTCCAAGAATTCCAGAACATCAGTGGTAACTGGGTCATTTCTCTCCCACAAGGCATTGACCCAGCCGAGAGACTCCCCACTAAGGTGTGACATTAGAAATGCCACTTTGGACTGGTCAGAAGAAAACTGGGCCAACAGTTCAAAGTGCAGAGTGCAGTGGTTTATGAACTCTTGCCATGGCTTGGGGTCACTACTGAAATGTGTTGGAGCACATAGATAGGTTCCAGATACAAAAGGAGCAGGAGTATTCAGGCGGACATTCATGGACCGTAGGTGAATCAGGATTTGAGCTTGCTGTTCCCGCATGTCAGCAGAGTCCAAAGCCTAATCAACCTGTAACACTCGCCGGTTGTGAGTTGGTGAGTGGCAGTGGACCCACTGGAATGCAGAGGAAATCAGGCCTTACCCAGATATGGCTTAGTTAAGCCTCTACCGAGTAGACGCCAGGTGACACTCTCAGGGCAGTAACTGAATAGGATAACTGAAGTGAGCACTAATATATATATTATGAGTGCAAGCCAAAAATTACATACTATATACGGATAAGGCTGCACATCAAACTTAGATAATAGTATAATGCCTCAAGCATATGGACAAATATTGGAATATACAATGAAAAATGCTACTTGCTAATTTGAACATGTGAATAATGAATTGCATACCTGCCATGAATATTAGGAAAAAGGAGATATTTAGCAATCGCATTGATCAATGTAACTGAGCCCCAAGGCCTCGTCAAGGCATATCTCTATATTGGGGTCCCTAGCTCTGTGACCCTAACTGTGTGTCATCTCATTGCAATTAAAAACTGCTATGGGTGGAGAGGGGTAACTAAGGACTTTCTTATATAGGAGATGGAAAAAACATGACCGAAAGGGGCGGAGCTGTGTTCACATTCAGAAAAAAACTACATATAACTGAATATTATAACTGAAGTGAGCACTAATATATATATTATGAGTGCAAGCCAAAAATTACATACTATATACGGATAAGGCTGCACATCAAACTTAGATAATAGTATAATGCCTCAAGCATATGGACAAATATTGGAATATACAATGAAAAATGCTACTTGCTAATTTGAACATGTGAATAATGAATTGCATACCTGCCATGAATATTAGGAAAAAGGAGATATTTAGCAATCGCATTGATCAATGTAACTGAGCCCCAAGGCCTCGTCAAGGCATATCTCTATATTGGGGTCCCTAGCTCTGTGACCCTAACTGTGTGTCATCTCATTGCAATTAAAAACTGCTATGGGTGGAGAGGGGTAACTAAGGACTTTCTTATATAGGAGATGGAAAAAACATGACCGAAAGGGGCGGAGCTGTGTTCACATTCAGTAAAAAACTACATATAACTGAATAGGATAACTGAAGTGAGCACTAATATATATATTATGAGTGCAAGCCAAAATTGACGAGGCCTTGGGGCTCAGTTACATTGATCAATGTGATTGCTAAATATCTCCTTTTTCCTAATATTCATGGCAGGTATGCAATTCATTATTCACATGTTCAAATTAGCAAGTAGCATTTTTCATTGTATATTCCAATATTTGTCCATATGCTTGAGGCATTATACTATTATCTAAGTTTGATGTGCAGCCTAATCCGTATATAGTATGTAATTTTTGGCTTGCACTCATAATATATATATTAGTGCTCACTTCAGTTATCCTATTCAGTTATATGTAGTTTTTTTCTGAATGTGAACACAGCTCCGCCCCTTTCGGCCATGTTTTTTCCATCTCCTATATAAGAAAGTCCTTAGTTACCCCTCTCCACCCACAGCAGTTTTTAATTGCAATGAGATGACACACAGTTAGGGTCACAGAGCTAGGGACCCCAATATAGAGATATGCCTTGACGAGGCCTTGGGGCTCAGTTACATTGATCAATGCGATTGCTAAATATCTCCTTTTTCCTAATATTCATGGCAGGTATGCAATTCATTATTCACATGTTCAAATTAGCAAGTAGCATTTTTCATTGTATATTCCAATATTTGTCCATATGCTTGAGGCATTATACTATTATCTAAGTTTGATGTGCAGCCTTATCCGTATATACTCTCAGGGCAGTGTCCGGGACTGTGGCAGCCGATCCCCAAGGCTCAGGGACGGATAGGCAAATTCTTTAGTGCTGGCAGGAGCAGCCGGGATGGCTGAGGCAGATAGTACAGCGGACGGACTGGCAGAGTTACTAGTGTAAGCAGGTGCAGCCGGGACTGCTGAGGCAGACAGTACGGCTGGACAGACTGGCCAGGAGGGTACAGCAGGGACCAGGTAAAAGGCATGGGTAAGTGGACCAGGGAACAGGAAATGGACAGTGGACAAAAGGGACCTGACAACTAGCTAGCTACATGGACATAGACTGACTACCAGACCTTGTTCCTCAGGCACCTCCCCTTAGTGGGAGGATGCCTTAAGTGCCTAGTACCTCTCAGCCATAGCCTGAGAGGCACTTTTGGGAATTAGTATGCTGGCCCTTTAGGAGAGCCACACAATTTACCCCTCTGCTACCCTTTATAGGACACAATTTACCCCTCTTCTACCATTTATAGGACACAATTTACCCCTCTTCTACCCTTTATAGGACACACTTTAGCCCTGTTCTGCCCTTTATAGGGTACAATTTACCCCTCTTTTTCCCTTCATAGGACACAATTTACCCCCTATAGGACACAATTGCCCATATTCTACCCCGTATAGGACAACATTGACCCCTCTTCCACCCCCTACAGGTCTCCACTGGAATGCACCCCTCTTCTATTCCCTCGGTTTCTCTTATTATTTTCTCATTTAACACTGATACTTTTTATTACAGAGGACCCACGTTTTCCATTCTTCATTTCACTGACTTTTGGAAGGATCTGAGCCCCCTTCACACGTCGCTGACAGTTGAGGAACCACAAACGTAGAAAATTGTAATGACCCGAGTTGTGTTGAGCGCTAATTACAGAGCGCATTAAAATTCCTCGGCAAGAAAGAGCGATAATGAACGCGTCAAGACTGGCTCTCCAGCGCCTTCACACAGGGATCCCTCCGTTCCTCACCCGGTAATTTCCATACCAAAATAACCAGCGCATCTCAATGAGGAGCCGCCTGAACGGCCTTGTGGGGCGCGCGGGCATTGTTTGTCTCCTGTTTATGCGTCTCTCGTTAGGGCTGCGCTGCCTAATTGCAGGCGTTAGACGTGCCGGATTCATTAAGAGTCTGGCTTTGAACAATGCATCGATGGCAGCGCTCAGGTTCTTCATGAATTTCATCTGATAACATCTGCGATAAGTTGTATTCAGCTCATCCTCTTTGTAGATCTGATGCCTTCGCTTGATTAATTCGGATCAATCACCGACGAGCTCTTTGTAAAAATCTGTCAATATGAAAAGTGAAATGCACCAAGAATAGCAGAACTCTCATCATGGCAGGGTACATGCTAATATACGAAGAAAATACCTGAAGGCCCAGCTGCAAGAACAATATATGGACCCTTTGCAGGCCAAGAGCTCATCATAGTGCAACTTTCATCCTACTTTGGAGGTAGATGTGGCCCCCTGACTGTACAGGTTGCACCAATATGTCCATCCATACTGGCGAACCGAGAGAGACCTGAGCAAGAACAATATATGGACCCTTTGCAGGCCAAGAGCTCATCATAGTGCAACTTTCATCCTACTTTGGAGGTAGATGTGGCCCCCTGACCATACAGGTTGCACCAATATGTCCGTCCATACTGGCGAACCGAGTGAGACCTGAGCAAGAACAATATATGGACCCTTTGCAGGTCAAAAGATCATCATAGTGTGCCGTTCATCCTGCTTTGGAGGTAGATGTGGTCCCCTGACCATACAGGTTGCACCAATATGTCCAACCACCCTGGCGAACCCAGAAAGACCTGAGCAAGAACAATATACAGGCCCTTTGCAACCCAAGAGCTCATCACAGTGTAATATTCCTTCTTCTTTGGAGGTAGATGTGGTCCCCTTACCTTTCGGGCCCCTGTTTGGCCATACAAGTTGCACCAATATGTCCACCTGCACTGGCAAACCCAGAAAGACCTGTGCAAGAACAATATACGTACCCTTTGCAGACCAAGAGCTCAGAAAAATGCAAACTTGCGCCTGCTTTGGAGGTAGATGGGCCCCCTTACCTCTTGGGCCCCTGTTGTACCAATGATATGTCCGCCCCTGCTGGAGGGGGAAGGGATTAATCTGGAAGATAATAGAAGGCACCCATAGTGATGGCCGTCAAGAAAACTTGAAGGTAGTCATCAAGGATTGCTCCCCTCAGGAAAGGCATGGGATCATCATAAAAGTTCTGCTGCTTTTACATTTTTTATCCAAAAATAAGCTTTTAATATTGTGGTAGTCACACTGGCCACTAGACCACACAATGCTTTCTGAAGCTCACTTCTCAGCTTTGCTGTATAGAATGGGACATGATGAGCAGAGTCATCTCATCACCGTTACAGGATGGGGAAATTACTGGCAGTTCTGTTGTGCTGCTGAAGGCCTACACAGGGCAGGATAGTAGTTATATACACAGATATATATATATAATGAGGGGAGTGGACGGTTCCGTTGTGACGGACATTTTCAGAAAAGGAACAGCAGTTAACTCCCTCCTCAGGGCAAAATCTTCTCATCCTCCGCAGGTCATCAATTCCATACCGACAGGTCAGTTTCTGAGAGCCCGTAGGGTCTGTTCGGATGATGTGTTATTTGAGAACCAGGCGGCGGACCTTAGGAGGCGGTTTAAGTCCCGCCATTATAATGATAGGTCGATCGAGTCTGGCTATGAGAGGGCAAGACATACCCCAAGGGATAATCTCCTCAAACCGAATATGAGAAAATCGGATCAGAAAGTCAGATTCATTACGGCCTATCATTCTCAGTGGAGGGAAATGCATGAGGTTGTAGCACGCTATTGGCCCATACTTATGTCCGATGGTGATCTAGCGAAAGTCATCACGGCTGGGCCATCAGTCACGCCACGCAGGTCCAAAACAATTAAGGATATGATAGTAAAGAGCCACTATGTCCCACCCCCCTCTACATTTCTGGGTTTGACAAGGGGACCCAAATGGGGCTCTTTTTCTTGTGGAGACTGTGGGGCTTGTCCCCAAATGGAGAGGTCTTTTACTTTTCATGATGCGTCTAACACTAAGTCCTACAAGATTGTGCATACAATTAACTGCAGGACAACTTTTGTTGTCTATTGGGCTAAGTGCCCCTGTGGGTTGATATATGTAGGGCTGACTTCCCGGGAATTCAGAGTTAGGATTCTTGAACACATTAGGGACATTAAAAAGGCTGCAAATGTGAAGACAGCAGAGGAATTAGAGGCTCTTAATAATATATCCAGGCACTTTCGGGAAAAACATAGCTGTAATTGGCGCCTCCTCAAATTTAGGGGTATAGATAGAGTTTATTTTGGAACGAGGGGAGGCGATCACAAGAAGGTACTGGCCCAGAAAGAGGTGAAGTGGATCACCACTTTGGAGACCATCAAGCCTCAGGGTCTGAATGATGTGGTGTCCTTCAAGCCCTTCTTGTGACCGCCTCCCATGTTGGTCATTTTTTGACACATGTTTTTGCTCCATGCTCCTGCCCGTGACCTTGTTCTCATGCGTTTTCTGTTTGGTATCTATCTTCCTTGTTTAATCATGTTCTGTATATTACTCACTGTCTTGAGCTTGATTTGAGCTGCCTTGCTGGAGAATTTTTGTTCTCTGTTTGATTTTAATGGTCAATTTTTTTAAAGAACATTTTTTCTTTTTCTTTATGTTTTTTATATACAGGGCTTGATGAGAGCGAACTGCTGGGAGTCATCTACTTGTGAACTATACATTTTTCGTGTTTATCATGGAACTATGCTGTGGGATCAGTGCGCATTAACCTGTTTATTAATTGTTGGTGTAATCCAATATGATGGAACTATTTCAGGATGTATATGCATTGTTATCTACAGTAAATGTTTGAGTGTTGTAATATAACCCTGTCCCCGTTTGGTCCGCATGATGAGCTATTGGATTGTGGTTATGCATCGCATGAAATCACCATAGGGCAATGATTTATCATTGTCCTTGTTATAGGTTTGAATAATGGGTGTTTCTATGCGATGCGTTCCCCATAAGCTTTTGGATTATATTGTCTCCACCGACTCAAATTGCGTGAGTGTATTTATAACACCGTTTTTCTGTTCATCTAAATACGATTTAAGTATAACATGTATAGGATTTCCATATTCACACTGTTTGCCAGCATCTCTGCCCTCATTTAAGATGGCGCTAGACTCACTGTTACTTGTACGCGCCGTGTGTGTCGGTGTCTGTCCCTCCCCTTCAGCCGGCGCCCAATGAGTGAAGCGGCTAGCGCGCATGCGCAATGCAGCTTCCGGGACGCCGGCTGGAGTGGGCGGCATGGCCGTCGCCGCACGCTGCGCGTCACTGATGGGTCTCAGGTGAGTCTGGCACCATAAAAAGATGACCATCTCCCTGTCACAGCACCTCCTGACGAAGCGAGTGTGAAACGCGCGTAGAGGTGCTGGGCAGTGTGGTCCTACAGGTAGTGGTCTTAAATAGCCTTATAATCTCTCCAGCAACCATTTGAATTTGGTTTTTCCATCCCCCCCTCTCCCTCCTCTTCCCTCCTCCCTATATGGGTGGTATGAGGACATGACCGGGTTCTTTTGGGGTTTACTCATTGATGTGAAAACTGGCAAATTATCATTTGGGAAAAGGGCTCTAAATTTATTGCAGAGTTGTGTGCTTTGAATTATGTAACATAATAAGGGTTTTTGTAATATCTATGTATTTGTATGGCGTGGCAATGTATACACCATTTAATCTTGTCTTGTGATTTATTTATGTACCCCCTCTGGGTTTGCCACAGTATATTATACCATTGGCTTTATGAATTAACCTTTGTTCTTGGGGTGCATATAATGATTCCAGTGTATAAATGCATGCTCTGACTTTTTGTAAACCCAAAGTGGTTCTTCATGTGCACAACTCACATGCATCTGCATGGTGTGCTAAATTAATTATCAACACTTTCTAGGGTTAGCTGGAGTGCCAAATTTTGCATGATTATCCCTGACAACTTTTGGGATAATATTTATATGTCCCTTTATTATTACCACAGTATACTGTTGGCCTTATGACATCATCTCTGTTGCAAACTTTGGTGTAGGCATATATTTAACTTTTTTGACCACTTTTTTATACCAAAAATCAAATACCACACTGTCCCAGAATTTTTTTCTGTGTTTTTAAGGGGTAATGATTTTATACTGTGTTTTTTGATATCCGTCTCTAATCATGTGATATACGTTTTTTGATATCATGTTAATAAAATTTATACACTTGTTTGAAATTTTGGTGTAAGTGTTTCTCTGATGTACTACGTGGTTATGCAGGTCTAATGTAGGTTTATATGCTGAGTCTGGTGGACATGCTCATGTAGTGGGTGGGCCTACCCCCTACTAGTCCAGCATAGATAACCCGGTACTGTTGTTATTAAAAATGTTTTACTATTGTTCTATGATGTGTTAGGGCACCCCCTAGTGGCCGGGTGGGACGGCTGTTGCCACCGGGGAGGAGGAGTCGGCCGGATTGCTAGGCAAGGTCTGAATGTGTGTGAGACAGAGAGTATCCGGGTCAGCGGAGAGTGAGCATCTGCAGCGGCAAGTGCGATTGTGTGAGCGGACCATCAAGGGACACCGGAGATCAGGAGGTGGACGCAACCTCAGAGCCTATTCTGCCAGTGTGGGTCCGGTGTATGCTTGGCTGAAGAGTGGGAGCCCGGAGGAAGTGGAGTACTTTGGGCATATCCCCACCAGAGGGTGCGTTTGGGCAGGTTGTCCCCAGCTCCACTAATATTGCCGGAATCCGCTGACCGGCGTGTTTTATCTTTGTGAATAAATGTCGTTTTTATTGCATCTGGACTTTTGCCTGCAGCCTTTTTGTGCATCGGCCGATGAAGACACCGACATACACTCTCTCAACATAAAAGAGGTGATGAAGCCAGGGATGTGCCTTGAATACAGTGCTGCCACGACTACACAGCCAGAGGCCTCCCTGGCTGGTCACTTCAAGTGGCGTAGTCGGCAGGATACGAGTCCCTTGCCGGAGAACCAGGAGTCTGAAGACCAAGTAGTGCCTGAAGCACGGAATTCGGACTATGAAAAAAGATTTCCAGTCCCATGGTGGGAAGAAGAAACAGTGCCTGAGGCGTTGGACCGGGCACAAGATGGCGGCAAGATGGCCGTTGTCTGTGAAGAAACAGAAAGCGCGCGGAAAATTGGCGCCGAAAGAAGAGCCTGGGGCTGGCCGGTGCCGAAGAGAAAGCATGGAGTACTCCGCCCAAAGAGGGGAGGCGCCAGCTCCAGGGCACGGAAGAAGAAAAGGAAAAAGAAGTACCTCAGCGGAGGAGTCAAGATGATGCGTGAGTCTGGAGGTGGAGTCCGTGTAAGAGCGGGAAACGAAGACCCGCCTCCACTTCCTCCAGCCTCAGCGTCGACACCACCGCCATTACTAGCGATTCTGTCGGAAACCGAGATGGAGAACTTTGGGCAACCTGCGGAGTTGGCGACGACTATGGCCCTCATCAGCCTCGGTCGAGGCCGACCCCGGTTCGCCCCTGCTAGCGAGGCCACGATAGCGGACCTTCCCATTGGACCGGGAGGTTCTACGAGGCCAGACAAAGTCTCTTGGAAGACCTCATGGGATGCTCAAACCGGGAGCACTATCACAGAGGTGAAGGCGACCTATGCTACTCCGCCCATGCCAAGCCGTCCGGGGGCTGCTGCTCTCCCATGGGACACCCCGCAGCTTAACGCCGCCGCCACACCATTTGTTCCGGCGCCAGAGTCGGCCGAGGAGTTAGCCGGGCGTCTAGAGAAGGACCACCTGGGCTTCTTCTGGGACCCAGTCATCGTCCCGCCGGAGGAGTCGCGCCCCAGTGTTCCGCCCCCGAAGCCTGACCCCGTCCAGGAACGGCTCCTGGCTGAGACCATTGTCCGGGAAATGCTGTTCGGTGCCGGTGGCGAGAAGTTAGCCCAGCAGTTTGTGACCGGGGTGGTAGTCAAGTTTAATCAGCAAGAGGGATACGGCTTCATCCGAGAAGTAGAGACCGGGGATGATTATTTTTATAACCGGGTTCATCTCGACGTCGAAGGACTCCCTAAGCGACTTCACACCCTTTGGCCGGGCGAAAAAGTCACCTTTCTGCCGGATGCCGGTAGCCGCGGCCTGTTTGCCGTCTGCGTCTCCCGCATGCCGACCACCCGGGAAGCGGAGCAGTGGCAGGAGGAGATAGAGTGGGAGGAGCAGCAAGAGCGGCGCCGGAGCCATGCCAAACCGCTCCCGCCCGCGCCTCCTCAGCCCCGGCGCGTCCTGGCTGCTGCCCCGGAAGCAGTGATGGAACCGGCTCCTGATCCGGAGAAGTTCCCAGCCGTGGTAGCGGTGACCCAAAACGTGACTAATAAGCCGGTCATTATGCTGGATGCACCACCACCATCCCGGGCAGGAACACCGTCACCGCCAAGAGGAGCTGCAGCAGCTGTGCCGGAGGAACCGTCCTACGCCCCGGTGTCTTTCAGGCGAATCCGCCGCCAACCGGGACAAACTCTGGGGGCCTACATCCAGGCTCAAGCGGAAGAATGGAAGAGAGCCTGGCCCCCAGAGTAAGTTGTTGCTTCCAGCACCTGCCGAGACCGGTGTTGTTCAAGACCGGCGAAAAGTTCTGTTGTTGTTGCAAAGTTTGACGGGCCTGTTGCCCTCCAGCGAAGACCGGGAGCGCTACTGAAGCCTCCGGGCACCCATCTAAGACCGGGAGCGCTGTTGAGCCTCCGGGCGCCCATCTAAGACCGGGAGCGCTGTTGAGCCTCCGGGCGCTATCCAGAGACCGGGAGCGCTGTTGCGCCATCAAGCGCCCCTCAAGACCGGGAGCGCCGCTGAACTGGTGCCGCTGTTGAGGACTGAACCGAAAGGTTTTTATGTGTTTATGTTTTTATGTGGTTAAGAGCCTTGCCGGGAGGCTCGGATTTTAAGAGGGGAGGCATGTAGTGGGTGGGCCTACCCCCTACTAGTCCAGCATAGATAACCCGGTACTGTTGTTATTAAAAATGTTTTACTATTGTTCTATGATGTGTTAGGGCACCCCCTAGTGGCCGGGTGGGACGGCTGTTGCCACCGGGGAGGAGGAGTCGGCCGGATTGCTAGGCAAGGTCTGAATGTGTGTGAGACAGAGAGTATCCGGGTCAGCGGAGAGTGAGCATCTGCAGCGGCAAGTGCGATTGTGTGAGCGGACCATCAAGGGACACCGGAGATCAGGAGGTGGACGCAACCTCAGAGCCTATTCTGCCGGTGTGGGTCCGGTGTATGCTTGGCTGAAGAGTGGGAGCCCGGAGGAAGTGGAGTACTTTGGGCATATCCCCACCAGAGGGTGCGTTTGGGCAGGTTGTCCCCAGCTCCACTAATATTGCCGGAATCCGCTGACCGGAGTGTTTTATCTTTGTGAATAAATGTCGTTTTTATTGCATCTGGACTTTTGCCTGCAGCCTTTTTGTGCATCGGCCGATGAAGACACCGACATACACTCTCTCAACATAAAAGAGGTGATGAAGCCAGGGATGTGCCTTGAATACAGTGCTGCCACGACTACACAGCCAGAGGCCTCCCTGGCTGGTCACTTCACTCATATAATATATGATATGGATTTCTATTTCCGCTTTTGGATTTACAGATACGGCTGTGACTGCAGCTCCACCATTACTCCATTGTTTCCTGGGCAGGACTACACTAATTTTAGCCGAGTGTAAAAGTGAATGTCATTTTTGTGCCAATGTAATTTTTCTTTGCAGCAGCCATAAAGCACATACAATTCTACACCGACTATACAGGTGGAGGTGGCGCCTGGCATTGATCACGGGTGAGGGGCACACACCCAGCTGCAACCAATCCCTTCACCCCTTGTTCTGTGGAGGTGGTCATGGTGTGGACCACTATAGTACTGTGCGGCACACCATGACCACCTCCACAGAACAAGGGGGGAAGCCAGGGATTGGTTGCAGCTGGGTGTGTGGTCTTTGTGTGTGTAGGCCATGACTAGGCCATCATGCAGACCAGGATTCTGCCCTTCTCAACAGTCTTTTACTCAACATCACGCATGGCACTTCCAGCACACCGGCACTGCGGGCACAACACTTGTACAAGTTCTTTACTGTACATTCGACTTTCAGGCACAGTTTCACTTCCAGCTGCTCCATCATTCCTGGTACTACTTCTGTGGTTTCTCCATCCTCCTCCTTACCACTTGGCACAACAGTTTCATACAATAAAGTCATAGAGTTCCTCAATGCTCTGGTGTCGTCCCACTCACAGGGCCCTGCTCTTGTGCCGCTCCCACGTCACCAGCCGGGCTGCTCGGATTCGGATCCATAGTGGCTCGAGGGATCTCCGGACCCGGGGGTCGTGCGGACACTCAAATAAAAAGGGGTTGTAATATGTACAGGGGATTGTTGTAGATAGTTTGTGACGCCACCCACGGTGTGTGGTGAGATGTAGCACCACCACTGCTGTTGGGGAGCACTCGGGGGCCATGGAGTGGCAGCTGGATGTTAACCCCTCCGTGGGTAGGGGTGGATGCCCCGGGGCTCAGTGTCCAGAACACGGGAGGTGATGGCTGTTGGTGGTGGTGCACCGGGCTGGACCGGAGTGTGTTGGTGTACTCACGATTGAATAAATGCACACAAGTCAGCTGGTAAACCAAAGTGTCAGTGGCCGACTGCCGCTTCAGGGTGTATACGGTTCCCACACCCGGCTGGTGTATAAATGTCCCTTCCTCCGGCACTTTGTATTTTCCTTCTAATTTAGACGACCTCGCATGGAACAGGGAAGTCCACTCCTGGTTTGGTTTTGGTTGGGAGATGTGGCTGCAAAAACTGACCCTTGGGATGTCAGTGGGTTGTTGCGGATACCCTATCCCCTGCGGTGGGCTGCCGTTTCACTCTATCTGGGCTAACACACTGGAACAACGTCTGGAACCTTGCTCCCGGCCTGGTTAGTTAGAGAAGGGGCTTGCAACCGTCTTCTAACTAAGGTCCAGGTATCCCGCCTGTGCATGGTTTCCGAACCGGACCTCCGCTGTCGGTACTGGCGGGCTCCAACCCTGTCCCGGTCCACTCTGGATTTCCCGCGACCGGACTCCCGTCGCCTTTGGACACAGTCCACTGCTTGCCACCTAGCCAGTAGACCAGGGCCACTACCCTGGCTACCCTTCACTAGGCTCAAACTTGACTCTCCTCGTACTTGCACTTCCACTTAACTCCAAACTTAAACTTCAACTCCCAACTAGCACTCAACTGACTGGTTCCCTCCCCCGGATCCTCAAGACCCCTAGGTGGGCGCTCCCAATCCACCTGGTCCCGCCCACTGGTGTGTCCTTCCTACCCTGAGGAGGGTGGCTAGGATTTTGTGGCTGATGGAACCTGGTGTGGGATGGTGTTGTGAGGGGTGTGTGTTTTTCTGTGACCACCTGGCGGCGCCAGGGCATCACACTCTCTATAATAGGGTTTTACTCCACCGGACTCTCCTCGCCAACTGTATTCCCCATCCTGACCTGTTCGCCCAGGTCTGTGCCAAGAATCCACCTGAGGACTTGTACAGATGGAGTCAGTCCCTTCTGTAGCGTTCAGGCCTGGTACTCATCACCTTGGGAAGGGAGATGACCGTCTACCCACCCCGACTGGAGCCCTTCCCATGTGCTCTGTTCCCGGTTTGGCCCTGAGGGTCAGGTCACGGCTGCCACTGTCACCCATTTTCTTTGGTCGAAGGTATCTGTCGGGCTTGCACACTTCTCTTACTTGTTATACTACCCACTAGTACAGCTTTTCACACTTCAACTACTACTTACTAAATTAGGACGGAGTCAGGCTGTATCTTGCAACTGGCTCCTCCCAATGTGGGCGACCCACAAAGATTAACTGGACCCTGTCTATTCTGGACACCAGGGATCAGTACCTTAACCAGACACTAGATGGCCACACTTGATGCATGCATACATTTCATACATGAACACAATTCACATTTTCACATTCACACAATGACGATCGGTGTCTTCAGGGTAGGAACACACGGGCCTAGTCACCCTCTTACACAGACACCACAGAATGAAGGAGTGTGGCTCCAATATGAGGATAGAATCTGTATCTGTATAATATTGAATGATTAGTTATCTACACCTTTAGTAGTGCAATTAATGGGGGGGCAGAGGGGTGCAGCTACACTAATTTCAACTATATTGGAGAGGACAATGTCAATACAATTACACTGTGCAGCAGAGGCTCTATCTCCATTCACTGCTGCTCCCCATTCTGTAGGCTGTCGGTTGCTTTAGTCCTGCGGCCTACAGAATGACAGGTGCAGAGCTGAGAGATGAGATTATGTCATCGTGCTATGACATCGGGCTCAAGATAGTCATACGCCTTGCTCAGTGACATCACCAGTCCAACCCAAGAGAGTCATTATCCTTACTCAGTGACATCACCAATCCAACTCAAGATAGTTATATGCCTTACTCAGTGACATCGCCAATCCAACCCTAAATAGTCCTTCTCCTTACTCAGTGACCTCACCAATTTAACCCAAGATAGTCATTCTCCGTGCTCAGTGACATCACCAATCCAACCCAAGATAGTTATATGCCTTACTCAGTGACATCACCAATCCAACCCTAAATAGTCCTTCTCCTTACTCAGTGACCTCACCAATTTAACCCAAGATAGTCATTCTCCGTGCTCAGTGACATCACCAATCCAACCCAAGGTAGTCATTATCCTTACTCAGTGACATCACCAATCCAACCCAAGGTAGTCATTCTCCTTGCTCATTGACGTTACCAATCCAACCTAAGATAGTCACTCTCCTTGCTCAGTGACATCACCAATCCAACCTAGATAGTCCTTCTCCTTACTCAGTGACATCACCTATCTAACCCAAGATTGTCACTCACCTTGCTCAGTGACACCACCTATCTAACACAAGATAGTCACTCTCCTTGCTCAGTGACACCACCTATCTAACACAAGATAGTTATACTTCTTGCTCAGTGACATAATTAATCCAACCCAAGATAGTCACTCTCCTTGCTCAGTGAAATCACCAATCTAATGCTAGATAGTCATTCTCCTTGCTCAGTGACATCACCCTTATCCAACAAGGCTCTACCTCTGAATCTGTGTCATCACCAGCCACCACTAGATTAGTCTATTCTATTATATATGAATATCCATAGCACTGCCACATTATTGCTAGCCCCTAGTTTTGAAGATGAGGGGTTATATTGGTTTCTTGCCTGATTGCAAGGTTTGAGCCAGTCATATCTGGCAGCCGCTCATCTTTTCTGGCTCTGTACAATTGAAATGCTAATGGAGAATTGACATATTAATGGGGAATCTGACATTTTAATGGGGAAATTACATCATAATCGTTGGCCCGGATGATCTCTTGGCTGACAGTGATTGAATCTCCATGGGACACTTTATTCTCTGAGTGTATTAATAAGTGTAATGATAGGATCACAGCCAGATCCAATATCTGAGGGATTCCTCCAAGCCCTGTGTGTCTGATTATCATCTGTTTCCCATCTCACAGGGTGTTGCCGTCTCTTGCACATTTCTTGTTAATCCGTCTTTGATATGGGACAATAAAAAGATGAAATTCCCATCCAGATCTCTGCCAAGAACTTGTTTGCAATTTACTTGATCCAGACAAACAGTATCACTCCGGCCATTACTCCAGTCTGAATGTGCCCTTGATATTATGGTCTGCACATCCTTTATATAGTATGGAAATGTGAAGAATAATACACAGGAGATCATAGCAGCTTTCATACAACCTGACATCAAGTGGCCAAAAAAGGTTACGAGTAGGCTGAACCACAAAGCATTTCACTTTACAGCTTACAGTAAAGTAGAATGCTATCACATAATAATAGTCAAAGAATAATTACCAGGTCTAATGTGCTGTCTAAGATGAGACCTAAAATGAATGGGAAGACATTGCTTGCAGAGTTGTGTTTTTTTCTGAGGAAGGCTGGGGATGTCACAGAGCAAGGGGGTTGGAGAAAATTGGGTAGGATATGAAATGTTAATGAAAGATGATACTCATAGCGCTGAGTTAAAGGTGAAGTCAATAAAGGAAGGCCGATGATGAAGACCGATATATTAGTGGAAGGCTGGTAGTGTCAGACCTCTGATAATGTCACAAAGTAAAGAGTGTTACTAATACAGAAATACAGCACCAGAACTACATCAGTACATGAATAGAGTACCGGAATCACCAACAGTACATGAATATAGCACTAACATCAATATGAATATATGAATACAGCACTAAAAACAAACAATACATGAATACAGCACCACAACGATCTTAAGTATGTTGAACTGTCATCAGTACATGAATACAGTAACAGAACCACTAAAAGTACATGAATATAGCACCAAAATCAATATGAATATATGACTATATGAATACAGCACTAGAAACAAACAATACATGAATTCAGCACCGCAACAATCAACAGTATGCTTAACCATTATCAGTACATGAATACAGTACATGAGTACAGCCAAGAACCAACCTCAGTACACAACCACCATAAGAACAGAAATAAAGCACCAGGTTAACTGGGGAAAGTTGTTAGAGTATTATATGGGGGAGATTAATGATATGACAACATAAGGTGTACCATAGTCAGTATACAATTATCAGAACCAAGATCAATACATGAGTAACAGTACACATGAAATCAGCACCAAAACTAATATCAATACATGATCACAGCATTCGAACCATAATCAGAACATTAAAACAGCACCAGAAAAATCAGTACACAAATACAACACTAAAACCATCAACAGTACAAAAAACTGCACCAGAAAGATAATACAGTCATGAATGCAGCACCAGAATCAATATCAGTACATAAACACAACACCAAACCCATAATTAGTTCAGGAATACAGCACCAGGACCAATATTGGCACAGGAAAACAGCAGCAAAATCATCATCAAGCATGTGTACTGCATCAGAAGATAAGTGCATTACTACAACTACAGTGATCAGCATTGTCCTCTTTTTGGCTCACAATCTAAATTCCCTATCAGTATGTCTTTGGAGTGTGGGAGAAAATTGGTGTACCAAGAGGAAACCCACGCAAACATGGGGAGAACATGCTTACTCCTTGCCAATGGTGTCCTTGGTGGGATTTGAATTTAGGATCCCAGCGCTGCAAGACTCCAAGAATACATCACCAAAACTATGACCTGTACCTGAAAACCTGTACCTGAAAAAAGCACCAGAACTATCTCCAGTACATGAACACCACACTAGAACAAACATCAGAACAGGAATACAGCATTGGAACCATCAATAAAGGAATACCACACCATAACTATCATTAATTCATGAATACTGCATCAGAACCATCAATGTACACATACAACACTAGAACTAACATCAGTACACAAATACAGCACAAGAACCACAATTAGTACATGAGTAAATCATCTATCATCATCAGTAGAAAAAATATAGCACCTTAATCATTATCACTCCTTGGTTGGAGCACTAGAAACATCATCAATACATTAATAAATTACCAGAATCATCAGTACATGACCAGAGCATCAGTGTCATGCTGGTGACTTGAGTGGCTGGTGGTCACTGTCCTATTCACTCTGCTCCTCTCAGTGTCAGTTCATCTTGCCAGCTGACCCTTGCAGCAAATCCAATTTTGCTGCATCCTCCTGTTGCTGGAGATTTTCCACCCGACCATAATAGGATGACACCAGATTCTGCAGGAATGTAATCTCTGTTTCCTGCAGTGTGTTGCTTCTCTGGCCTATCACCTGCCAGTAGTGAGTGTAATAGGCAGCTCCTACCTCCACACTTTGCACAGTGTACACTTTGCACTCCTCTCTTCACATCTTTGGACTTTGGCAGGTCACCTCTAGCGCTCTCACTGTTAGCTTCTCTGTTTAGTCTGCGCTTGACGTCTCAGTGCAGCGCGGTGACGTCACTACTGTGCGACTGCTGTGCTTAGAAATGCAGAGTGCAGAGCGTAGGACAGGCGCAGTGGGGGAATGAGGAGAGGTAGGACTTGTACACGGTGTCCACAGAGGACTATGGGGGTGCATTATAGTACATGGAGGCTTATTGTGTGCACTAAATGGTATGGGGGCTGCATAATATAATATGAAGGACTATGGGGCTGCATTATAAAACATGGAGGACTATAGGGCTGCATTATAATGTATTGAGAATTATGGGTGTGCATTACACAGTATGTGGTCTGCATAATCCAATATGAAGGACTATGGTGGCTGCATTATAATATGTGAAGGGTTATGTAGGACCCATTATACTATATGGAAGACTATATGGGGGCCATTATAGTGTTTGGAGAGCTATATACGAGAGGGGACAAAGATAAAAACATGCGATGGGAAAGTTTTGTGCTGAGGAAAAGTGGCTCCTTCCCATGCTCTGCTATACATCTTTCCCTCAGCACCCAGCTTTTCCATGTTCTGATATCATGGGAAAGCTGGGTGCTGAGGGAAGATGTATATCAGAGCATAGGAAAGCTGCGTGTTGAGGGAAAGATGTATAACAAAGCATGGAGAAGGTGCGTGCTGAGAGAAAGATGTATAACAAAGCATGGGGAAGGTGCGTGCTGAGGGAAAGATGTATAACAAAGCATGGAGAAGGTGCGTGCTGAGGGAAAGATGTATAACAAAGCATGGGGAAGGTGCGTGCTGAGGGAAAGATGTATAACAAAGCATGGGGAAGGTGCGTGCTGAGGGAAAGATGTATAACAAAGCATGGAGAAGGTGCGTGCTGAGGGAAAGATGTATAACAAAGCATGGGGAAGGTGTGTGCTGAGGGAAAGATGTATAACAAAGCATGGGGAAAGCTGGGTGCTGAGGGAAAGATGTATAGTAAAGCATGGGGAAATCTGGGTGCTGAGGGAAAGATGTATAACAAAGCATGGGGAAGGTGCGTGCTGAGGGAAAGATGTATAACAAAGCATGGGGAAGGTGCATGCTGAGGGAAAGATGTATAGTAAAGCATGGGGAAGCTGGGTGCTGAGGGAAAGATGTATAACAAAGCATGGGGAAGCTGGGTGCTGAGGGAATGATGTATAACAAAGCATGGGGAAGCTGGGTGCTGAGGGAATGATGTATAACAAAGCATGGGGAAGGTGCGTGCTGAGGGAAAGATGTATAACAAAGCATGGGGAAGGTGCGTGCTGAGGGAATGATGTATAACAAAGCATGGGGATTTTGCGTGCTGAGGGAAAGATGTATAACAAAGCATGGGGAAGGTGCGTGCTGAGGGAATGATGTATAACAAAGCATGGGGAAGCTGGGTGCTGAGGGAATGATGTATAACAAAGCATGGGGAAGGTGCGTGCTGAGGGAATGATGTATAACAAAGCATGGGGAAGGTGCGTGCTGAGGGAATGATGTATAACAAAGCATGGGGAAGGTGCGTGCTGAGGGAAAGATGTATAACAAAGCATGGGGAAGGTGCGTGCTGAGGGAAAGATGTATAACAAAGCATGGGGAAGGTGCGTGCTGAGGGAAAGATGTATAACAAAGCATGGGGAAGGTGCGTGCTGAGGGAAAGATGTATAGTAAAGCATGGGGAAGCTGGGTGCTGAGGGAAAGATGTATAGCAAAGCATGGGGAAGGTGCGTGCTGAGGGAAAGATGTATAGCAAAGCATGGGGAAGCTGGGTGCTGAGGGAATGATGTATAACAAAGCATGGGGAAGCTGGGTGCTGAGGGAATGATGTATAACAAAGCATGGGGAAGATGCGTGCTGAGGGAATGATGTATAACAAAGCATGGGGAAGGTGCATGCTGAGGGAAAGATGTATAGTAAAGCATGGGGAAGGTGCATGCTGAGGGAAAGATGTATAGTAAAGCATGGGGAAGCTGGGTGCTGAGGGAATGATGTATAACAAAGCATGGGGAAGGTGCGTGCTGAAGGAAAGATGTATAACAAAGCATGGGGAAGGTGCGTGCTGATGGAAAGATGTTTAACAAAGCATGGGGAAGGTGCGTGCTGAGGGAAAGATGTATAGTAAAGCATGGGGAAGGTGCGTGCTGAGGGAAAGATGTATAGTAAAGCATGGGGAAGCTGGGTGCTGAGGGAAAGATGTATAACAAAGCATGGGGAAGCTGGGTGCTGAGGGAAAGATGTATAACAAAGCATGGGGAAGGTGCGTGCTGAGGGAAAGATGTATAGCAAAGCATGGGGAAGGTGCGTGCTGAGGGAATGATGTATAACAAAGCATGGGGAAGCTGGGTGCTGAGGGAATGATGTATAACAAAGCATGGGGAAGGTGCGTGCTGAGGGAATGATGTATAACAAAGCATGGGGAAGCTGGGTGCTGAGGGAATGATGTATAACAAAGCATGGGGAAGGTGCGTGCTGAGGGAAAGATGTATAACAAAGCATGGGGAAGGTGCATGCTGAGGGAAAGATGTATGGTAAAGCATGGGGAAGCTGGGTGCTGAGGGAATGATGTATAACAAAGCATGGGGAAGGTGCGTGCTGAGGGAAAGATGTATAACAAAGCATGGGGAAGGTGCGTGCTGAGGGAAAGATGTTTAACAAAGCATGGGGAAGGTGCGTGCTGAGGGAAAGATGTATAGTAAAGCATGGGGAAGGTGCGTGCTGAGGGAAAGATGTATAGTAAAGCATGGGGAAGCTGGGTGCTGAGGGAAAGATGTATAACAAAGCATGGGGAAGCTGGGTGCTGAGGGAAAGATGTATAACAAAGCATGGGGAAGGTGCGTGCTGAGGGAAAGATGTATAGCAAAGCATGGGGAAGGTGCGTGCTGAGGGAATGATGTATAACAAAGCACGGGGAAGGTGCGTGCTGAGGGAATGATGTATAACAAAGCACGGGGAAGGTGCGTGCTGAGGGAAAGATGTATAACAAAGCATGGGGAAGGTGCGTGCTGAGGGAAAGATGTATAACAAAGCATGGGGAAGGTGCATGCTGAGGGAATGATGTATAACAAAGCATGGGGAAGGTGCGTGCTGAGGGAAAGATGTATAACAAAGCATGGGGAAGCTGGGTGCTGAGGGAATGATGTATAACAATGCATGGGGAAGCTGGGTGCTGAGGGAAAGATGTATAGTAAAGCATGGGGAAGCTGGGTGCTGAGGGAAAGATGTATAACAAAGCATGGAGAAGGTGCGTGCTGAGGGAAAGATGTATAACAAAGCATGGGGAAGGTGCGTGCTGAGGGAAAGATGTATAACAAAGCATGGAGAAGGTGCGTGCTGAGGGAAAGATGTATAACAAAGCATGGGGAAGGTGCGTGCTGAGGGAAAGATGTATAACAAAGCATGGGGAAGGTGCGTGCTGAGGGAAAGATGTATAACAAAGCATGGAGAAGGTGCGTGCTGAGGGAAAGATGTATAACAAAGCATGGGGAAGGTGTGTGCTGAGGGAAAGATGTATAACAAAGCATGGGGAAAGCTGGGTGCTGAGGGAAAGATGTATAGTAAAGCATGGGGAAATCTGGGTGCTGAGGGAAAGATGTATAACAAAGCATGGGGAAGGTGCGTGCTGAGGGAAAGATGTATAACAAAGCATGGGGAAGGTGCGTGCTGAGGGAAAGATGTATAGTAAAGCATGGGGAAGCTGGGTGCTGAGGGAAAGATGTATAGCAAAGCATGGGGAAGCTGGGTGCTGAGGGAAAGATGTATAACAAAGCATGGGGAAGGTGCATGCTGAGGGAAAGATGTATAGTAAAGCATGGGGAAGCTGGGTGCTGAGGGAAAGATGTATAGCAAAGCATGGGGAAGCTGGGTGCTGAGGGAATGATGTATAACAAAGCATGGGGAAGCTGGGTGCTGAGGGAATGATGTATAACAAAGCATGGGGAAGGTGCGTGCTGAGGGAAAGATGTATAACAAAGCATGGGGAAGGTGCGTGCTGAGGGAATGATGTATAACAAAGCATGGGGATTTTGCGTGCTGAGGGAAAGATGTATAACAAAGCATGGGGAAGGTGCGTGCTGAGGGAATGATGTATAACAAAGCATGGGGAAGCTGGGTGCTGAGGGAATGATGTATAACAAAGCATGGGGAAGGTGCGTGCTGAGGGAATGATGTATAACAAAGCATGGGGAAGGTGCGTGCTGAGGGAATGATGTATAACAAAGCATGGGGAAGGTGCGTGCTGAGGGAAAGATGTATAACAAAGCATGGGGAAGGTGCGTGCTGAGGGAAAGATGTATAACAAAGCATGGGGAAGGTGCGTGCTGAGGGAAAGATGTATAACAAAGCATGGGGAAGGTGCGTGCTGAGGGAAAGATGTATAGTAAAGCATGGGGAAGCTGGGTGCTGAGGGAAAGATGTATAGCAAAGCATGGGGAAGCTGGGTGCTGAGGGAATGATGTATAACAAAGCATGGGGAAGCTGGGTGCTGAGGGAATGATGTATAACAAAGCATGGGGAAGATGCGTGCTGAGGGAATGATGTATAACAAAGCATGGGGAAGGTGCATGCTGAGGGAAAGATGTATAGTAAAGCATGGGGAAGGTGCATGCTGAGGGAAAGATGTATAGTAAAGCATGGGGAAGCTGGGTGCTGAGGGAATGATGTATAACAAAGCATGGGGAAGGTGCGTGCTGAAGGAAAGATGTATAACAAAGCATGGGGAAGGTGCGTGCTGAGGGAAAGATGTTTAACAAAGCATGGGGAAGGTGCGTGCTGAGGGAAAGATGTATAGTAAAGCATGGGGAAGGTGCGTGCTGAGGGAAAGATGTATAGTAAAGCATGGGGAAGCTGGGTGCTGAGGGAAAGATGTATAACAAAGCATGGGGAAGCTGGGTGCTGAGGGAAAGATGTATAACAAAGCATGGGGAAGGTGCGTGCTGAGGGAAAGATGTATAGCAAAGCATGGGGAAGGTGCGTGCTGAGGGAATGATGTATAACAAAGCATGGGGAAGCTGGGTGCTGAGGGAATGATGTATAACAAAGCATGGGGAAGGTGCGTGCTGAGGGAATGATGTATAACAAAGCATGGGGAAGCTGGGTGCTGAGGGAATGATGTATAACAAAGCATGGGGAAGGTGCGTGCTGAGGGAAAGATGTATAACAAAGCATGGGGAAGGTGCATGCTGAGGGAAAGATGTATGGTAAAGCATGGGGAAGCTGGGTGCTGAGGGAATGATGTATAACAAAGCATGGGGAAGGTGCGTGCTGAGGGAAAGATGTATAACAAAGCATGGGGAAGGTGCGTGCTGAGGGAAAGATGTTTAACAAAGCATGGGGAAGGTGCGTGCTGAGGGAAAGATGTATAGTAAAGCATGGGGAAGGTGCGTGCTGAGGGAAAGATGTATAGTAAAGCATGGGGAAGCTGGGTGCTGAGGGAAAGATGTATAACAAAGCATGGGGAAGCTGGGTGCTGAGGGAAAGATGTATAACAAAGCATGGGGAAGGTGCGTGCTGAGGGAAAGATGTATAGCAAAGCATGGGGAAGGTGCGTGCTGAGGGAATGATGTATAACAAAGCACGGGGAAGGTGCGTGCTGAGGGAATGATGTATAACAAAGCACGGGGAAGGTGCGTGCTGAGGGAAAGATGTATAACAAAGCATGGGGAAGGTGCGTGCTGAGGGAAAGATGTATAACAAAGCATGGGGAAGGTGCGTGCTGAGGGAATGATGTATAACAAAGCATGGGGAAGGTGCGTGCTGAGGGAAAGATGTATAACAAAGCATGGGGAAGCTGGGTGCTGAGGGAATGATGTATAACAATGCATGGGGAAGCTGGGTGCTGAGGGAAAGATGTATAGTAAAGCATGGGGAAGCTGGGTGCTGAGGGAAAGATGTATAACAAAGCATGGGGAAGGTGCGTGCTGAGGGAATGATGTATAACAAAGCATGGGGAAGGTGCGTGCTGAGGGAAAGATGTATAACAAAGCATGGGGAAGGTGCGTGCTGAGGGAATGATGTATAACAAAGCATGGGGAAGGTGCGTGCTGAGGGAAAGATGTATAACAAAGCATGGGGAAGGTGCGTGCTTAGGGAAAGATGTATAACAAAGCATGGGGAAGGTGCGTGCTGAGGGAATGATGTATAACAAAGCATGGGGAAGGTGCGTGCTGAGGGAAAGATGTATAACAAAGCATGGGGAAGGTGCGTGCTGAGGGAATGATGTATAACAAAGCATGGGGAAGGTGCGTGCTGAGGGAAAGATGTATAACAAAGCATGGGGAAGGTGCGTGCTGAGGGAATGATGTATAACAAAGCATGGGGAAGGTGCGTGCTGAGGGAATGATGTATAACAAAGCATGGGGAAGGTGCGTGCTGAGGGAATGATGTATAACAAAGCATGGCGAAGGTGCGTGCTGAGGGAATGATGTATAACAAAGCATGGGGAAGGTGCGTGCTGAGGGAAAGATGTATAACAAAGCATGGGGAAGGTGCGTGCTGAGGGAATGATGCATAACAAAGCATGGGGAAGGTGCGTGCTGAGGGAAAGATGTATAACAAAGCATGGGGAAGGTGCGTGCTGAGAGAATGATGTATAACAAAGCATGGGGAAGGTGCGTGCTGAGGGAAAGATGTATAGCAAAGCATGGGGAAGCTGGGTGCTGAGGGAATGATGTATAACAAAGCATGGGGAAGCTGGGTGCTGAGGGAATGATGTATAACAAAGCATGGGGAAGGTGCGTGCTGAGGGAAAGATTTATAGTAAAGCATGGGGAAATCTGGGTGCTGAGGGAATGATGTATAACAAAGCATGGGGAAGCTGGGTGCTGAGGGAATGATGTATAACAAAGCATGGGGAAGCTGGGTGCTGAGGGAATGATGTATAACAAAGCATGGGGAAGGTGCGTGCTGAGGAAAAGATGTATAGTAAAGCATGGAGAAATCTGGGTGCTGAGGGAATGATGTATAACAAAGCATGGGGAAGCTGGGTGCTGAGGGAATGATGTATAACAATGCATGGGGAAGCTGGGTGCTGAGGGAATGATGTATAACAAAGCATGGGGAAGCTGGGTGCTGAGGGAATGATGTATAACAAAGCATGGGGAAGCTGGGTGCTGAGGGAATGATGTATAACAAAGCATGGGGAAGGTACGTGCTGAGGGAAAGATGTATAGTAAAGCATGGGGAAATCTGGGTGCTGAGGGAATGATGTATAACAAAGCATGGGGAAGGTGCGTGCTGAGGGAAAGATGTATAGTAAAGCATGGGGAAGGTGCGTGCTGAGGGAAAGATGTATAGTAAAGCATGGGGAAGGTACGTGCTGAGGGAAAGATGTATAGTAAAGCATGGGGAAGCTGGGTGCTGAGGGAAAGATGTATAACAAAGCATGGGGAAGCTGGGTGCTGAGGGAAAGATGTATAACAAAGCATGGGGAAGGTGCGTGCTGAGGGAAAGATGTATAGCAAAGCATGGGGAAGGTGCGTGCTGAGGGAATGATGTATAACAAAGCACGGGGAAGGTGCGTGCTGAGGGAATGATGTATAACAAAGCACGGGGAAGGTGCGTGCTGAGGGAAAGATGTATAACAAAGCATGGGGAAGGTGCGTGCTGAGGGAAAGATGTATAACAAAGCATGGGGAAGGTGCGTGCTGAGGGAATGATGTATAACAAAGCATGGGGAAGGTGCGTGCTGAGGGAAAGATGTATAACAAAGCATGTGGAAGCTGGGTGCTGAGGGAATGATGTATAACAATGCATGGGGAAGCTGGGTGCTGAGGGAAAGATGTATAGTAAAGCATGGGGAAGCTGGGTGCTGAGGGAAAGATGTATAACAAAGCATGGGGAAGGTGCGTGCTGAGGGAATGATGTATAACAAAGCATGGCGAAGGTGCGTGCTGAGGGAATGATGTATAACAAAGCATGGGGAAGGTGCGTGCTGAGGGAAAGATGTATAACAAAGCATGGGGAAGGTGCGTGCTGAGTGAATGATGTATAACAAAGCATGGGGAAGGTGCGTGCTGAGGGAAAGATGTATAACAAAGCATGGGGAAGGTGCGTGCTTAGGGAAAGATGTATAACAAAGCATGGGGAAGGTGCGTGCTGAGGGAATGATGTATAACAAAGCATGGGGAAGGTGCGTGCTGAGGGAAAGATGTATAACAAAGCATGGGGAAGGTGCGTGCTGAGGGAATGATGTATAACAAAGCATGGGGAAGGTGCGTGCTGAGGGAAAGATGTATAACAAAGCATGGGGAAGGTGCGTGCTGAGGGAATGATGTATAACAAAGCATGGGGAAGGTGCGTGCTGAGGGAATGATGTATAACAAAGCATGGGGAAGGTGCGTGCTGAGGGAATGATGTATAACAAAGCATGGCGAAGGTGCGTGCTGAGGGAATGATGTATAACAAAGCATGGGGAAGGTGCGTGCTGAGGGAAAGATGTATAACAAAGCATGGGGAAGGTGCGTGCTGAGGGAATGATGTATAACAAAGCATGGGGAAGGTGCGTGCTGAGGGAAAGATGTATAACAAAGCATGGGGAAGGTGCGTGCTGAGAGAATGATGTATAACAAAGCATGGGGAAGGTGCGTGCTGAGGGAAAGATGTATAGCAAAGCATGGGGAAGCTGGGTGCTGAGGGAATGATGTATAACAAAGCATGGGGAAGCTGGGTGCTGAGGGAATGATGTATAACAAAGCATGGGGAAGGTGCGTGCTGAGGGAAAGATTTATAGTAAAGCATGGGGAAATCTGGGTGCTGAGGGAATGATGTATAACAAAGCATGGGGAAGCTGGGTGCTGAGGGAATGATGTATAACAAAGCATGGGGAAGCTGGGTGCTGAGGGAATGATGTATAACAATGCATGGGGAAGCTGGGTGCTGAGGGAATGATGTATAACAAAGCATGGGGAAGCTGGGTGCTGAGGGAATGATGTATAACAAAGCATGGGGAAGCTGGGTGCTGAGGGAATGATGTATAACAAAGCATGGGGAAGGTACGTGCTGAGGGAAAGATGTATAGTAAAGCATGGGGAAATCTGGGTGCTGAGGGAATGATGTATAACAAAGCATGGGGAAGGTGCGTGCTGAGGGAAAGATGTATAGTAAAGCATGGGGAAGGTGCGTGCTGAGGGAAAGATGTATAGTAAAGCATGGGGAAGGTACGTGCTGAGGGAAAGATGTATAGTAAAGCATGGGGAAATCTGGGTGCTGAGGGAATGATGTATAACAAAGCATGGGGAAGGTGCGTGCTGAGGGAAAGATGTATAGTAAAGCATGGGGAAATCTGGGTGCTGAGGGAATGATGTATAACAAAGCATGGGGAAGGTGCGTGCTGAGGGAATGATGTATAACAAAGCATGGGGAAGGTGCGTGCTGAGGGAAAGATGTATAGCAAAGCATGGGGAAGGTGCGTGCTGAGGGAAAGATGTATAGCAAAGCATGGGGAAGCTGGGTGCTGAGGGAATGATGTATAACAAAGCATGGGGAAGCTGGGTGCTGAGGGAATGATGTATAACAAAGCATGGGGAAGGTGCGTGCTGAGGGAATGATGTATAACAAAGCATGGGGAAGCTGGGTGCTGAGGGAATGATGTATAACAAAGCATGGGGAAGGTGCGTGCTGAGGGAATGATGTATAACAAAGCATGGGGAAGGTGCGTGCTGAGGGAAAGATGTATAACAAAGCATGGGGAAGCTGGGTGCTGAGGGAATGATGTATAACAAAGCATGGGGAAGGTACGTGCTGAGGGAAAGATGTATAGTAAAGCGTGGGGAAATCTGGGTGCTGACTGCTGAGGGAATGATGTATAACAAAGCATGGGGAAGGTGCGTGCTGAGGGAATGATGTATAGTAAAGCATGGGGAAATCTGGGTGCTGAGGGAAAGATGTATAGTAAAGCATGGGGAAATCTGGGTGCTGAGGGAAAGATGTATAGTAAAGCATGGGGAAATCTGGGTGCTGAGGGAATGATGTATAACAAAGCATGGGGAAGGTGCGTGCTGAGGGAAAGATGTATAGCAAAGCATGGGGAAGGTGCGTGCTGAGGGAAAGATGTATAACAAAGCATGGGGAAGGTGCGTGCTGAGGGAATGATGTATAACAAAGCATGGGGAAGGTGCGTGCTGAGGGAAATATGTATAGTAAAGCATGGGGAAATCTGGGTGCTGAGGGAAAGATGTATAGTAAAGCATGGGGAAATCTGGGTGCTGAGGGAAAGATGTATAACAAAGCATGGGGAAGCTGGGTGCTGAGGACAAGATGGATATCAGAACATAGGAAAGCTGGGTGCTGAGGGATTTCAGATCCTGGGAAACATGAGTGCTGAGGGAAGGAGTCAAGTGTCAGCGACACTATCCTGTACCCTTGTACCCAGAGTGTTGGAATCATTATCCCGTACCCCGAGTGTCGGTGTACGGTTGAGGTGGGGGGGCAGGTCCAAACTTACCTGGGGCCCATCAAACTCTAGTTACGCCATTGGGTCCATATTGTTCATTTATGACCTGAGTGACGGTTTTCTGGCCGGTCAATGTGACTGGAGAACCGTGGAGCTAAGTTTTCATGCCCACTCTGGAACTTTCGCCGCTCCCGGCTTATTAATAGACTTTTTACATTCTTTTTTTAATAAGTAGATTTTCATTGCGCAGAGAAGAGAACGTGACCAGCCGCAGATTTAAATAGTAATAATAATATTTTATTATGGAAATGTTTCCTGCTCGCACAGCGCGAATCTTCGGAAACAGGATTAAAATGATGTAACTTAGCGAGACAATATTCCTTTCTGAAATATTAACGGCTCCTCTCGCTGCAATCATTTCAGCCACAATGTAATAAGCGTAGATCAACCAATTTTCATTAAATCTGTTTCTAAGGAAACCCTGTCTATCCAGCCGTACGGAGCCAAGACGGTGCGAGTATTACCCAGATTCTGGGGTGAGGACATAGCGGTAATAATAATGATCAGAGTGATGGCAGGAGAGTCAGCGCAAACGTCTGACACCTTGGCTAAGTGAGAAAGGTGTCATCATAGGTGGCATGACCACATGACGTCAGATTATGGAGAACGTTCCTTTCCACAGCCCACAGAAGTTTGCACTAAAGAGCACCCCTGTGCGTCACAGCAAACACCTGAGTCTCTCACTTCACAAAGCGTCATTGTAACCTGTATTATAGCTGTTGCTAAGGGTCTCAAGATCAATATTCATTTTGTTTAAGGGGTATCCTAACTCTTCCGTAATGGTGAATGGCAGGACAAATAAAGAGTATGGAGGGAGCAGAGGAGACAGGAGGGAGCAGAGGAGTCTGGAGGGAGCAGAGGAGACAGGAGGGAGCAGAGGAGTCTGGAGGGAGCCGAGGAGTCTAGAGGGAGCCGAGGAGTCTGGAGGGATCAGAGGAGACAGGAGGGAGCTGAGAAGTCTGGAGGGAGCAGAGGAGTCTGGAGGTTGCAGAGGAGTCTGCAGGGAGCAGAGGAGTCTGGAGGGATCAGAGGAGACAGGAGGGAGCAGAGGAGTCTGGAGGGAGCAGAGGAGTCTGGAGGGACCAGAGGAGACAGGAGGGAGCTGAGGAGTCTGGAGGGAGCTGAGGAGTCTGGAGGGAGCTGAGGAGTCTGGAGGGAGCCGAGGAGTCTGGAGGGAGCAGAGGAGACAGGAGGGAGCTGAGGAGTCTGGAGGGAGCTGAGGAGTCTGGAGGGAGCTGAGAAGTCTGGAGGGAGCCGAGGAGTCTGGAGGGAACAGAGGAGACAGGAGAGAGCAGAGGAGACAGGAGGAAGCATAGAAGTCTGGAGGGAGCAAAGGAGTCTGTAGAGAACAGAGGAGACAGGAGGGAGCAGAGGAGACAGAAGGGAGCAGAGGAGTCTGGAGGGAACAGAGGAGTCTGGAGGGAACAGAGGAGGCAGGAGAGAGCAGAGGAGACAGGCGGGAGAAGGGGAATCTGGAGGGAGCAAAGGAGTCTGAAGGGAACAGAGACAACTGGAGAAGAACAGAGGAGTCTGGAGGGAGAAGAGGAGTCTGAACAGGGCAGAGGGGTCTGGAGGGAGCAGAGGAGACTGGAGGGGGCATGCGAGTCTGCAGAGGGCAGAGGAGTCTGAACAGGGCAGAGGCGTCCGGAGGGAAAGGAGGGGAGTGGAGGTTGAATGAGTCTGATGGGGCAGAGGAGTCTGGAGAGAAAAATAGATTCTGGAGGGAGCAGAGGAGATAGGAGGGAGCTGAGAAGTCTGGAGGGAGCTGAAGAGTCTGGAGGGAGCTGAGGAGTCTGGAGGAAGCTGAGGAGTCTGGAGGGAGCCGAGGAGTCTGGAGGGAGCAGAGGAGACAGGAGGGAGCTGAGGAGTCTGGAGGGAGCTGAGGAGTCTGGAGGGAGCTGAGGAGTCTGGAGGGAGCCGAGGAGTCTGGAGGGAACAGAGGAGACAGGAGAGAGCAGAGGAGACAGGAGGAAGCATAGAAGTCTGGAGGGAGCAAAGGAGTCTGTAGAGAACAGAGGAGACAGGAGGGAGCAGAGGAGACAGAAGGGAGCAGAGGAGTCTGGAGGGAACAGAGGAGTCTGGAGGGAACAGAGGAGGCAGGAGAGAGCAGAGGAGACAGGAGGGAGAAGGGGAATCTGGAGGGAGCAAAGGAGTCTGAAGGGAACAGAGACATCTGGAGAAGAACAGAGGAGTCTGGAGGGAGGAGAGGAGTCTGAACAGGGCAGAGGGGTCTGGAGGGAGCAGAGGAGACTGGAGGGGGCATGCGAGTCTGCAGAGGAGTCTGAACAGGGCAGAGACGTCCGTAGGGAAAGGAGGGGAGTGGAGGTCGAATGAGTCTGATGGGGCAGAGGAGTCTGGAGGGAAAAATAGATTCTGAAGGGAACAGAGGCGACCGGAGGGCAAAGGCATCTAAAGGAAAACAGAGGAGTCTGGAGGGAACAGAGGTGTCTGGAGGAGAACAGAAGAATCTGAAGGAGGTAGAGGAGTCTGGAAGAACCAGAAGAGACTGGAAGGGACAGAGGAGCCGGAGGGAACAAAGGATTCTGGAGGGAACAAAGGATTCTGAAGGGAACAAAGGAGACTGGAGGGAACAAAGGGGTTTGGAAGGGGCAGAGGAGTCTGGAGGTAACAAGCATCTGGAGAAGAACAGAGGGGTCTGGAGGGAGCAGAGGAGACTAGAGGAAGCAGAAGAGTCAGGAGGGAGCAGAGGAGACTGGAGGAAGCAGAGGAGTCTGAAGGGAACAGAGACATCGGGAAAAGAACAGAGGAGTCTGGAGGGAGCAGAGTTGTCAGGAGGGGAAAGAGGAGTCTGAACAGGGTAGAGGAGTCTGGAGGGAGCAGAGGAGACTGGAAGGGGCACACAAGTCTGCAGAGGGCAGAGGAGTCTGAACAGGGCAGAGGAGTCTGGAGGGAATGGAGGAGACTGTAGGTCGCAGAGGAGTCTGGCGGGAGCAGAGGAGTCTGGAGGGAACAAAGGATCCTGGAGGGAAAAGGGGAGACTGGAGGGCAAAGGCATCTAGAGGAGAACAGGAGTCTGAAGGCAACAGAGGCGTCTGGAGGAGAACAGAAGAGTCTGGAGGAGGCAGAGGAGACTGGAGGGAACAGAGGAGACTGGAGGGGACAGAGGAGTCTGGAGGGAACAAAGGATTCTGGAGGGAACAAAGGAGACTGGAGGGGCAAAGGTGTCTGGAGGAGTCTGGAGGGCACAGAGGAGTCTGGAGGAGAACAGAGGAGTCTAAAGGGGGCTGAGGGTACAAAATCTCCAGAAGACAGAGTAGTTTGGAGGGGGATAGAAGAGTCTGGAGGGGTAAAAAAGAAACTGTAAGAGGATGCAGGTGTTTTGAGGGACGTGGACTGATGTTGTCTGGAGGAGGACATAGAAGTCTGGATGGGGACACAGGACAGAAGAATTTGTAGGAGAACATACAATTCTGGTGGGGGACAGAAGAGTATGGAGAGAGACTGAAAGGTCTGGAGGAGGACAGAGCAGTCTGGAGGAGGACAGAGGAGTCTAGAAGGGAACATTTTATAACGAAGCGGGCAGAGGATTCTGAAGGAGAACAGAGGAATCTGGAGGTGAACAGAGAAGTCTGAAGGGGGACAGAGGAGTATAGAGGGAACGGAAAAAGATGGAGAGGGACCCAAGAGTATGGAGGGGTGCAAGTGAGTCTGGAGAAGTAAAGAGGAGTAAGGAAGAGGAAAGAGAAGTATGGGGAGAGACAGGGGAGTTTGGATGGAAACAGAGAAGTCTGGAGAAGGACATTGTAGTATAATGAAAAACAGGACATCTGGAGAAAAACAGATGAGTGTGGTGGGAAAAAACGTTATTGGGAGCGGCCAAAAAGGTTGGAAGGAAATAGAGTAGTTTGAAAGGTATAGATGAATGTGGAAAGGATGGAGGGATCTAGAGATCACAAAGAGATCTAAGGGTCAGAAGAGTCAGGATAGAGAAGGGGTCTGGATGGAACAAAGGGTTTGTAAAGGACAGAGGAGGCTTCAGAAGAAATAACGAGTATGGAGAAGAGGACTGGGTGTTCTAAATCAGACAGAAATGTCTGGAGGTGACAGTGTGGTAAGTAGGGGGAAAAGAGAAATGTGGAGATAACAGAAAGGTCAGGAGGATACAAATGAGCCTGGAGGAGGACAGAGGAGCCTAGCGAAAGATGTATAGGGATTTGGAGAAGACAAGGTAGTCTTAATGGAGAAAGAAAGGTCTAGGGAAGACAGAGGTATCTGAAGAGGAAACAAGAGTCTGGAAAAGAAAGGTCAGTTGATGAAAGTGGATTCTGGAGGGGGACAGAGGGGTCTGTAAGATGACAGAGGAGACAATGAAGTCTGAAGTGACACAGGTGAGTCTGGAGGAGGACCAAGGGGTCTAGAGGAGAGAGGAGTTTGGAGGAGGACAGGGATCTAGAGGAGGACAGATGAGTCTGGAGGAGGACAGAAGACTCTGTAGGAAAACATAGTAGTCTAGAGGGAGACAGAGGAGTATGGAGGGGGGACAAGGGGGTCTGGAGGAGGACAGAAGAATCAATAGGAGAACATAGAAGTCTAGAGGGAGACAGAGGAGTATGGAGGGGGGACAGAAGGGTCTGGAGGAGAACAGAAGAATCTATAGGAGAACATAGAAGTCTAGAGGGAGACAGAGGAGTATGGAGGGGGGACAGAAGGGTCTGGAGGAGAACAGAAGAATCTATAGGAGAACATAGAAGTCTAGAGGGAGACAGAGGAGTATGGAGGGGGGACAGAAGGGTCTGGAGGAGGACAGAGGAATCTATAGGAGAACATAGAAGTCTAGAGGGAGACAGAGGAGTATGGAGGGGGACAGAAGGGACTGGAGGAGGACAGAGGAATCTATAGGAGAACATAGAAGTCTAGAGGGAGACAGAGGAGTATGGAGGGGAACAGAAGGGACTGGAGAAGGACAGAGGAATCTATAGGAGAACATAGAAGTCTAGAGGGAAACAGAGGAGTATGGAGGGGGACAGAAGGGACTGGAGGAGGACAGAGGAATCTATAGGTGAACATAGAAGTCTAGAGGGAGACAGAGGAGTATGGAGGTGGACAGAAGGGACTTGAGGAGGACAGAGGAATCTATAGGAGAACATAGAAGTGTAGAGGGAGACAGAGGAGTATCGAGGGGGGACAGAACGGTGTGGAGAAAGACGGGAGTACGAAGGAGGACAGAAGAATCTGTAGGAAAACATAGAAGTCTAGAGGGAGACAGAGGAGTATGGAGGGAGACAGAAGGGTCTGGAGGAGGACAGGGGAATCTGGAGGAGGATAGAGGGGTCTGTAAGATGACATGGGAGTCTGGAGGAGGACAAAGGGGTCTAGAGGAGAGAGGAGTTTGGAGGAGGACAGAGGGGTCTAGAGGAGGACAGATGAGTCTGGAGGAGGACAGAAGAATCTGTAGGAAAACATAGTAGTCTAGAGGGAGACAGAGGAGTATGGAGGGGGGACAGAAGGGTCTGGAGGAGAACAGAAGAATCTATAGGAGAACATAGAAGTCTAGAGGGAGACAGAGGAGTATGGAGGGGGGACAGAAGGGTCTGGAGGAGAACAGAAAAATCTATAGGAGAACATAGAAGTCTAGAGGGAGACAGAGGAGTATGGAGGGGGGACAGAAGGGTCTGGAGGAGGACAGAAGAATCTATAGGAGAACATAGAAGTCTAGAAGGAGACAGAGGAGTATGGAGGGGGACAGAAGGGACTGGAGGAGGACAGAGGAATCTATAGGAGAACATAGAAGTCTAGAGGGAGACAGAGGAGTATGGAGGGGAACAGAAGGGACTGGAGAAGGACAGAGGAATCTATAGGAGAACATAGAAGTCTAGAGGGAGACAGAGGAGTATGGAGGGGGACAGAAGGGACTGGAGGAGGACAGAGGAATCTATAGGAGAACATAGAAGTCTAGAGGGAGACAGAGGAGTATGGAGGTGGACAGAAGGGACTTGAGGAGGACAGAGGAATCTATAGGAGAACATAGAAGTCTAGAGGGAGACAGAGGAGTATGGAGGGGGGACAGAACGGTGTGGAGAAAGACGGGAGTATGAAGGAGGACAGAAGAATCTGTAGGAAAACATAGAAGTCTAGAGGGAGACAGAGGAGTATGGAGGGAGACAGAAGGGTCTGTAGGAGGGCTGGGGAGTCTGGAGGAGGATAGAGGGGTCTGTAAGATGATAGAGGAGATAAGGTAGTCTGGATGATGTAGAGACATCTTGGTTCATGATGTAGGAGCAGGTCATCCTCTTCCCTCTTGTTACCTGTAGATACCCTGCTGTCTGGACCAGTGTGAGATCTTACATGTCCTATGGTTTGGGGCAGTGATGGATGGCAGGGCTGGTGGGTTACTCGGAGGGGCCACTACATATCTCCCCCTCTCTCCTTAGTCTTCAGTTCGGTGCAGCAGGAGATTTATCCATCAGATGGTTTCAGTATTTCACAGGTTCGGCCTAACTCTGCCTCTAATTTATGCGCACCATTGGGTTCTGAATATGGATCCTTTACAGCAGATGAAGACGTTCTTCAGGGTTTTCCTTCTTGGCGCTATCCCTCTAAATCACTGAGTTTTTAAGGCCTGGTTCTAAATCAAGTCCTATGGGGCAGCAGTAGCTGTGTAATGCTGTGCCGGAGCTGCAATCCTCGTTTCTTGCAGGGGAGCGGGCCGGATTGTGGCTCCGTCACCGGGGTCTTCATATATCTGCCTGAGGCTAGATTAACACAATGAGACAGGCCCATCACTCAGGGCTCTTATTGGACACGCTGGGCCGACTTGTCAAACAAATTCAATCTCGTCAAAAGGTAATCTGTATTTTTTTTTGTATCTTGCAACATATCCATTTATTTTATGAGAATCTCATAGAGATATATAGGAAAATAAAACGCCTGGCGTTCTATCAGACGAGAGCAGCGGCTCCACACTCAGCAGATGAATAATATAACTTCATAACAGTCTGAAGTGTGGGAAGGAGGGAGCAGTAACGCCATCAACGCCTCGCGGTCCACACTGCAGCAAATCTGCAAAAAAGAACCATTAAAGAGCAACTCCAGACCACGAGACTATGTCAGTGTGACGCCCTGGCCGGGCCAGGTAGTCACAGATAGGCCCCTGCACAACACCGTTCCCTCACAGGTGACAGCAGCCAACCTTTAAAACCCTAGTCACCCCCCTCAGGGCTAGATGGACACACCAGGGGGCCGAGCCAGGCGGTTGGAAGACGCCCACCAAGGAGTCTGGACAGCCCCGGGCGGGAAAACAGTGAGTCGAGTGTTAGAGTTCAAGTTGGAGAGGAGTGTGGGCTGGAGCTGTGTGCAGCTCCAGCAGAGTCGAATACCCCAAATTGAACGGTGCCAGGGTAGGAGCCCTGGTGCCATTGGCTAAGAGGCAGACTGCGGTCTCCGTCTGCAGGAGTCGGGAAGATGGCTTGGTGGAACAGGGTAGTGACCCGCCGGTGCCGACCCGGGAACCGACTCGGAAACCGGAGCACACAGGGGGGAACTCGGACCATGAAGCCAGGACCAGAAGTAACTGGAACCGGTTAATTTACCGATTGAGGCCGGGACTAGAGGTCCTGTCCCACCCAAAGTCCATATTAGAAGACAACAGCCCACCGAGGGGGATAAAAGGCCACCGCCAGGGCTCAGAGATCCCACAGGCCAGCTTCTGCGGGCAAGGGCTCCTTAGGCCACATCCAGCCGGGAGCGGACTCCTGAAGTTGCAAGCACAGGCAGTCCACCATCTTACACAGGTGCAGGAGAAAGACAGAGACCACCAGCCGGGTGGGGGACCAGAACGCAGCCGGCTGCGGGCACCGACCACCATCACCTTGGTTTACCAGAGACTCATGTGTTTCCTTCAATAGTGAGTACACCAGCACCCTGCGGTCGCCCATCTCCCTGCACCACAAACCCCCAACGGGTTCCGGGGCCACCATCCCTGCCCACGGAGGGGTTAACAACTTGCTGCATAACATCTCTCCCGGGTGCCCCATAACAGCAGCGGTGGTGTCTGCCTTCACCACACACCGTGGGTGGCGTCACGAACTTAGTACGGCTCCACCCGTACATATACGTCCTACATCCACCATCCCATCACTCCTCCTTTTTGATCGAAGTGACCACGAGACCCCCGAGTCCGGAGACTCTCGAGCCACCCACAGAAGGACCAGATCCGAGCAGCGCGGCTGCTGCGAGCGGGGCGGTACACCTTTACTTCTGTTACAGTCAGAAAAACCAGAATAATATTATATATTATCACACATAGCAGAATGGTCCTGAAGAGCTGCACTCACTATTCTGCTGGAGCAGTCACTGTGTACATACATTACTGATCCTGAGTTACCTACTGTATTATACTCCAGAGCTGCACTCACTATTCTGCTGGTACAGTTACTGTGTACATACATTACATTACTGATCCTGAGTTACCTACTGTATTATACTCCAGAGCTGCACTCACTATTCTGCTGGTACAGTCACTGTGTACATACATTACATTACTGATCCTGAGTTACCTCCTGTATTATACTCCAGAGCTGCACTCACTATTCTGCTGGCGCAGTCACTGTGTATGTCGCGGGCGGGGAGGACACCGCCGCTGCGCTCGCTAACGCTCGGGTCCGGCGCTGCTGCTGCTGCTCGGTGGCTCGAGCAGTGGGCCGGATCCGGGGACTCGAGCGGCGCTCCTCGCCCGTGAGTGAAAAGGGGATTGGTTTGTTTTGGGGATTTAGTCCGAGACGCCACCCACGGGTTGTGGTGAAGATGGGCACCACCGCTGCTGGTGACGGGGATCCCGGGTGCGATGGTAGGGAGCAGCTGGGATGTTGTTTTCCCCCTCGGTGGGTAGGGGTCGGTGGTCCCGGGGCCTGATGATGTGATGGGGCTGCAGGGCCGGTGAGGTGCAGGGTTGCAGGGACAGCGCGGCGCGGTGCCGGATGGCACGGGTGTACTCACTCAGTAAGAGATGCACAAAGTCCTCGGTAAACCAAACGGCTGGATGGATGGGTCCAGCAGCCGGCTGCAGTGTCTCTCTCCAGACAGGTGAGGGTGGCTGTCTTTCCCTGCACCTTTGTGTACTTGTTTGACTACGATGGATCCCCACCGGTAGTCCGCTCCCCGGCGTTGAGGTGCCGTAGGAGCCCGTTTTGCCCGCAGGTGCTGGCCCTTGGATCTCTAGCCTGTGGCGGTGGCTGTATATCCTCACGGTGTGAGCGGTTGCCTTCAATCAGGACTTGGTTGTTAGGGAACCCCTGGGGTTCCTGTCACATTCGGATTTGACTATTGACGGCGGCTCCAAGCCTGGTCGGGGTCTGATGGTCCTGCCTGTGTGCTTAGCTCACTCCGTTCCCCGGTCTGGTACCGGCGGGCCGACGCCCGACCCCGCTCCTTACGGCTCTGCGGAGTTCCACCAACTCCTGCAGACGGCCACCACCGTCTGCCAACCTTGCTGTCAGTGCCTGGGCTCCAACCCAGACACCTTAAGTGTTCACTCCTCTCACCTCCAAGACTGATCTCACACTTTTCCTGCCTCCAGGCCTGTGAACTCCTCGGTGGGTGGGGCCAACCGCCTGGCTCCGCCCCACCTGGTGTGGACATCAGACCCTGGAGGGAGGCAACAAGGCTTTTTGGTTGACTGTTGTAACTGTCTAGGGTGGGGGCGTGTGTGTTGATATGTCTGTGACTACCTGGCTAGTCCAGGGCGTCACACAGTCACTGTGTACATACATTACATTACTGATCCTGAGTTACCTCCTGTATTATACTCCAGAGCTGCACTCACTATTCTGCTGGTGCAGTCACTGTGTACATGTGGCGCCCTGGACAAGCCAGGGGCCACAGAGAACAACACCCACACACCCCACACTCCCGGTCAGGCACACCGAAGTCAGACTAAAACCCTTGTTGCCTTCCTCCAGGGGCTGATGTTCACACCAGGGGGGTGGGCCAGGTGGTTGGCCCCACCCACCAAGGAGTTCACAGTCCTGGAGGCGGGAAAAGCAGACAGTTTCAGTTTGAGAGTGGAAGTGAGAGGAAGTGAAGTAGTAGTGGAGCAGACTGAAGTTGGTCCGGGTGTGTGGCCCGGACAGAACAGCAAGGTTGGCAGACGGTGGTGACCGTCTGCAGGAGTGGCCTATCGGAGTCTACCGTAAGGACCGTGGACGGGCGGTGGCCCGGCGGTACCGGACCGGTACACGAAGAGAAGTCAGCACCATCTGGCAGGGGCTTACGGACCCCGGCAAGGCTAGGAGTCGCCGTGAACTTGCCGAATCCGTTAGTGAAGGGGACCTCCTGGGTTTCCAAACAGTCAAGTCCCAACAGAAGGAAACAGTCCAACCAACAGAGGGAGACACCGCCACCGCCAAGGCAACCGTTTCTCAGGGCCAGCGCCTGCGGGCAAAGAGGGGCTTCTCCAGCCCATATCCAAGCTGGGGAGCGGGTTACCGGTGGGAACCCATCGGAACCATCAACCGTACTTAGGTGCAGGGAAAGGCAGTCACCATCAACCTGCCGGGAGAAACAACACCGCAGCTGTCTGTGGGACCCGTCCATCCAGCCGAGTGTTTTACCGAGAACTGTGTCTTCATCATTGGGCTGAGTGAGTACCACCGTGCCGTGCGGCACAGCGCTGCCCCCGCGATCCTGCACCTCACCAGGCCCTGTAACCCGCCTGCCATCCATCCCTACCCCATCACCGGGCCCCGGGACAACCAACCCCCTACCCACGGAGGGGAGAACTAACATCAAAGCTGCTCCCTGTCACCGCTCCCGGGATCCCCGTCCAGAGCAGCGGTGGTGTCACCAACTTCACCACAACCGTGGGTGGCGTCACGGACAATAACCAAATCCCCACCATCCAATCAAACCCCCCTTTCACTCACGGGCGAGGAACGCCGCTCGAGTCCCCGGGATCCGGCCCACCGCTCGAGCCACCACAGAGCAGCGGCAGCAGCAGCCGGACCCGAGCAGTGGGAGAGCGCAGCGTCCCCTCCTCCGCCCGCGACATATGTGGCGCCCTGGACAAGCCAGGGGCCACAGAGCACAACACCCATACACCCCACACTCCCAGCAGGCACACCGAAGTCAGACACAAAACCCTTGTTGCCTTCCTCCAGGGGCTGATGATCACACCAGGGGGTGGGCCAGGCAGTTGGTCCCGCCCACCGAGGAGTTCACAGTCCTGTAGGCGGGAAAACCAGGCAGATTAGTTGTGGAGTTTGAAGTGGAAGGTGGAAAGTAGTAAGAGAGCAGCCTGAAGTTGGTCCGGGTGTGTGACCCGGACAGATCAGCAAGGTTGGCAGACGGTGAGTGAGTACCACCGTGCCGTGCGGCATAGCGCTGCCCCCGCGATCCTGCACCTCACCAGGCCCTGTAACCCGCCTGCCATCCATCCCTACCCCATCACCGGGCCCCGGGACAACCAACCCCCTACCCACGGAGGGGAGAAATAACAACCAAGCTGCTCCCTGTCACCGCTCCCGGGATCCCCGTCCAGAGCAGCGGTGGTGTCACCAATATCACCACAACCGTGGGTGGCGTCATGGACAATAAATCCCCACAATCAATCCAAACCCCCCCTTTTCACTCACGGGCGAGGAGCGCCGCTCGAGTCACCGGGATCCGGCCCACCGCTCGAGCCACCACCGAGCAGCAGCACCAGCGGCCGGACCCGAGCAGTGGGAGAGCGCAACGTCCCCTCCTCCGCCCGCGACAACTTGGCGTCACGAACAGGATATTACCGCTCTGCCATTGAGTAGAGGTGCGCCTTGTTATTGCCGGAGGTGTCCGGCTGAAAATTTGCCGAAGCCGCCATCTTGGGCGTGAAGAGTTCCCGCTCGAGCGTCTCCTCGAGTAGTAGAGGCGCGAAGGCCAAAACCCCGCCCCAATAGAGGAGGAGCCGGAAAGGGGGACGAAATGGCGTCTGGCCGCATGTAGCTCGCGGCTATACAGATAGGGACGCTGGGACCCCACGATCCGCTGACCCCTGCAAAGAATGTCCGCTCCACCCAGTTATGCGGAGTCTACCGAGCCGGTGCCCGGGACAGCGGCATGGCTGAGGGCCTGAACGGCAGGGATCTGCCGACACTACCGGAGCCAGATCTGTAGGCTGATGGAGCAGTGGACCGCGGAGGTGGAGGAGGTAGCTGCAGTTGCACGGGTGTATGGAATGGAGGCCATGATGGAGGAGCTGGTGAGTGACCCACGCCCCTGTGTCCCCGAGAGACCGGCCGTTGTGGCTGAGTGGGACCCGGTCTACCCCTGGCCCCCATGCCGCCTTTGTCCTCCTTGTCTGTGCACCGCGTTGCACCTGGCCTGTCGGGTGTACACCCCTTCGTAACAGTGGCCAAGAGAGTGGCGAGCCTGGAAGCTGCGGCAGCTGGCGGCAACCCACCTGGCGCAGGGACGGACGATAGTGATTCCGGGCCTGACACCGAGCCCGTTTCGGAAGAAGATGAAGGAGTCGTCGCTCTGCATGACATGGAGGCCACTTACATCCCCCGGAGTGGAAATAACGGGTATCGGGCGGCCCTTCCTCGCCGTGCCTGCTATGTGCTGGAGGGGCTGGTGCCCGTGTTCTTCCACCCAGAGCCGGGTGGGGAGGATGAAGGTGCACCATAAGGGCAGCGGAATGCCGTTGTCACCGTCCCCGTTGGGACCACATGTGTGTTAAGAAAGTACTGTTTAAAGTTTTGAAAGTTTTGCAAAAATGATAAGTAAATGACACCGTGAAGATTCACCTGATTACTGCTGATTGAAACGGGTTGTTGCCGGCACCGTTGTCCCCGTAGGGACCGTTCAAAAAGTTGCATAAAGAACTCTTTATGAACAGGCCCGAGAACTTGCAGGGCAACCACAAACTTAGTGGCATGTAAATAAAAATGTTTGTTGTGGCTTCCACCGTTGCCGCCTCCGGAGAGGCAGATTGGAGGAAGGGCCCGCAGTGGAGCAGGCTGGGGCCCAGCCACCACCGGAACCGGTGGCAATCCTCTGGGGGTTTCAGGGGTTCCCCATGGACGTGGGTCCCCTGAAAAGGACAGAACCCGCTTGGGCAATTTGTGTTGGACTGGGGTCAAGGGGTGCTGCCTGTTTGCTTAGGGGCAGCATCAGGGCCAGGTTGCTTGGGTGGGAGAGCGGAAGCTGTAACCGTTTGTAACCGTAACTTTTAAGTAAGAGTACCTCCCGATGTGGGAAGAAGTTATTATAATTGTATGTGTGTTACCGTTTTTCTATCTTTTTCAGTTGGTGAAAATAAAACCGGTGATGGACGGGCAGCCCGCGGACGGTCTGCATTTAACTAAGGGGGAATGTGGCACCCTGGACAAGCCAGGGGCCACAGAGCACAACACCCACACACCCCACACTCCCAACAGGCACACCGAAGTCAGACACAAAACCCTTGTTGCCTTCCTCCAGGGGCTGATGATCACACCAGGGGGTGGGACAGGCGGTTGGTCCCGCCCACCGAGGAGTTCACAGTCCTGGAAGCGGGAAAGCCAGGCAGATTAGTTGTGGAGTTTGAAGTGGAAGGAGGAAAGTAGTAAGAGAGCAGCCTGAAGTTGGTCCGGGTGTGTGACCCGGACAGATCAGCAAGGTTGGCAGACAGTGGTGACCGTCTGCAGGAGTGGCCTATCCGAGTTACCGTAAGGACCGTGGACGGGCGGTTGCCCGGCGGTCCCGGACCGGTACACAAAGAGAAGCCAGCACCATTTGGCAGGGGCTTTTCGGACCCCGGCAAGGCTAGGAGTCGCCGTGAATTTGCCGAATCCGTTAGTGAAGGGGACCTCCTGGGTTTCCAAACAGTCAAGTCCCAACAGAAGGCAACAGTCCAACCAACAGAGGGAGACACCGCCACCGCCGGGGTTTGGATTGATTGTGGGGATTTATTGTCCATGACGCCACCCACGGTTGTGGTGATAATGGTGACACCACCGCTGCTCTGGACGGGGATCCCGGGAGCGGTGACAGGGAGCAGCTTGGTTGTTATTTCTCCCCTCCGTGGGTAGGGGGTTGGTTGTCCCGGGGCCCGGTGATGGGGTAGGGATGGATGGCAGGCGGGTTACGGGGCCTGGCGAGGTGCAGGGTCGCAGAGGCAGCGCTGTGCCGCACGGCATGGTGGTACTCACTCAGCCCAATGATGAAGACACAGTTCTCGGTAAAACACTCGGCTGGATGGATGGGTCCCACTGACGGCTGCGGTGTTGTTTCTCCCGGCAGGTTGATGGTGACTGCCTTTCCCTGCACCTAAGTACGGTTGATGGTTCCGATGGGTTCCCACCGGTAACCCGCTCCCCGACTTGGATGTAGGCCGGAGGAGCCCCTTTTTGCCCACAGGCGCTGGCCCTGGGAAACGGTTGCCCTTGACGGTGGCGGTGTCTCCCCTTCACGGTTGGACGGTTGCCTTCTGTCGGGACTTGACTGTTTGGAAACCCGGAGGTCCCCTTCACTAACGGATTTGGCAAATTCACGGCGACTCTTAGCCTTGCCGGGGTCCGAAAAGCCCCTGCCAATGGTGCTGGCTTCTTCTTGTGTACCGGTCCGGTACCGCCGGGCCACCGCCCGTACACGGTCCTTATGGCAAACTCCGATAGGCCATTCCTGCAGACGGTCACCACTGTCTGCCAACCTTGCTGCTCCGTCCGGGCCACACACCCGGACTTACTTCTGTCTGCTCTCTTGCCACTTCACTACTGCTCACTTTTCCTCCTTCCACTTTCACTGTCCAAGCTAATCTGCTCCTTTTCCCTCCTCCAGGACTGTGAACCCCTTGGTGGGTGGAGACCAACCGCCTGGCTCCACCCCCTGGTGTGGACATCAGCCCCTGGGGAAGGCAACAAGGGTTTTGTGTCTGGCTTAGATGTGCCTAACTGGGGTGTAGGGTGTGGTGGTGTAGTTACCTGTGGCCCCTGGCTTGTCCAGGGCGCCACACTGCATTCACTATTCTGCTGGTGCAGTCACTGTGTACATACATTACATTATTGATCCTGAGTTACCTCCTGTATTATACTCCAGAGTTGCACTCACTATTCTGCTGGTGGATGTGTACCGCCCCGCGCTCGGCTGCAGCCGAGCCGCTCGGATCCGGGCTCGTTGGTGGGTGGCTCGAGTACCTCTGGACCCGGGGTCACGTCGCTCTGAAAGGGGTTGCTGGCGCTTTTAGTGGGGGTTAGGTAGGTGCACGACCGGAGCCGCGTTTGAGTTTGTGACGCCACCCACGAGATTTGGTGAAGGTGAACACCACCGCCGCAGTTACGGGGCACCTGGGGAAGATGGTAGTGCAGCATGATGTTAACCCCTCCGTGGGTAGGGATGATGGCCCCCGGGACCCGTTGGGGGGTAGCCGGGCGGTGCAGGGTACTGCGCGGCTGGGTGGCACTGTGGTACTCACTGTTATTGACACACACAAGTCTCTGGTAAACAAAGTTGATGGTTGTCGGTGCCCGCAGCCGGCTGCGTCTGGTCCACCACCCGGTTCGGTGATCTTTGCCTTTCTCCTGCACCGTGTAGTGTATGTGTAGACTGCCTGTGCTCCCCGGCTGTGTGTGTGTGGGGAGATCCCGTTTTCCCGCAGACGCTGGCCCGTGGGATCTCTCTGCCTGTGCGGTGGTTTTCTATCCCCCTCGGTGGGCTGTTTTCTTCAGTCGGAACTTTAGGTGAGAAATGACCTATAGTCCAGACCGCAATCAGTTAATTAACTCAGTCCAGTGGATTCTGGACCTCGTTTCAGGGTCTGAGTACCCCCCTGTGTGCTCCGGTTTCCGAGTCGGTTCCCCGGGTTGGTAACGGCAGATCACTACCCTGTCCCGGTCCACCACGGATCCACCGAGCCGTCTTCCCAGCTCCTGCAGGCTAAGGCCACCGTTTATCTCCTAGCCAAAGTGTGCGGGCTCCAACCCCGGCACCTGTCAGACTCCTTCACTCCTCGCTCAACTACCACTGAACTATAATGAAATCCTCATGTGCCCGATACAAAAAGGGAAATTTTAAATTTTTTCCAAAAAAGTAAAATTTTGCTTTGAGTGTCTGGAACATCCTGAGTAAAGAGAGGGTTAATTCAATGAGATTGCTGATACTTCTGGTGGATTTCCTTCTCATGGTGGACATTGCCAGTGATTTTGTCCAGAGACTACTCAGCACCTTCTCTATATGTTTATACAGGTAGAGAATCCGAGCCTTCGTGTTGTTTATTTTCTGATTTCTATGAGGACCTTGTCTCCGGAATGTGTCTCTGGAACTTGTCTCTGGACCCTGTTTCTGGACTTCACCATTGAACTTCTGTTCTGGAAGTCATTTCCAAGGACCTCATTCTAGATATAATATACTTCAAACATATCATCTTGGGACCTCTTCTCTAAAGACCTCTTCTATTGTCCGTCTTTGAACCTTGCTTCTATAGACATCATCTCTGGACCTCAGCTCAGGACCTCATTTGTGATTGCCTCAATGTCGGACCTAGTGTCCGAGGACCTATCATCTGGAGCTGATTTCTGGACTTCATCTCTGAAACACAAAACACACAAATGTAACAGGCAACAGAGTCTCACCCTTCCGCTGGCTCACCAGGGATTAGAATGTCCGTGCTTCAGAGCTTCCAGGGCCGCTTACTCCAATCCAGCAGAACCCCGCTTTCGGCGGGCACCCACCGAGAATGGAATAACGCCAGATTTAGGAAGCTGGCTGAGGTCTGCAAAGTCTGTAGCCAGGTGACCAAATTGTTCCAACCTGGGTTTCTTCCTTAAGTAGTCTCTGGTATGATGAAATGATATAATCCTGGCAGCCGGAGTCGAAATCCCTAGACTGCGGTTATGGTCTCCAATCGGAATTGAAGTCCCTAGATTGAAGCCATGTAGCCAAGTGATCCTCTAGTCGGAGCCAAAGTCCCTAGCCCGAGTCCATAAGGCTTCCTGGATCTGATCCCCTAGCCAGCTGCTAAGAGCTTAGACTGGATCATGCAACATCCATCAACAACCTGGTGACTCCAAGAAGTCTCCTTTTTTAGCCATAGCCTTCCCTTAGGATATACTGTGCCCTTATCGGATTGGTCGTACAAGGTTGCTTCTCTTATTGGATGAATTTCAAGCTGTATTCAAATATCCAGAGACAAGGGTGAGGCAGGTAAGTTACATCATATCTAGCAATTCACTTAGTAATACAATGGGAAGTTCGCATAATTGAGTTATCTAGGTGTCTGGCCTTCATTGGCCAAGGCAATTACATGACTCAACAAAAACTTCAATACTAAACTCCCAAGAGTCTTGTAGAACAATGAGGGATTATCCCCCATCTATAAACAAACTGTCTTCATGTCTGGCTGAATTTTAAGAAAGTTAACCCATGAGACCATGTTGTCACATTCCTCCCCCTTCTTAATATTAGCCAGACAGGATCGGCTTCCGATCATCCTTCTCCTCTTGACGTCATTGTCCTTTTTAATGGTGAGGTCAGCAACAGAGGCTCACATCTATACACCTTCCCCTGATTAGCTCCCCCAGGTTGAGCAGCCATATTGTGGACAAGCACTAAGGTGGGGTCCGTGAGTTGGGCTTCCCTGAATTCCTTACAATCTATCTCCCCCCAGTCAATGGCCACAGTTGGGTCCGAGGTACTCACATTCGTTGGATCTGAGGAGGAGGCTGAAGATTGAGGAGGAGGGTTCCCCTCGGATGAATTGGTAGAAACACCTGCACCAGGATGGTGTTTGGCTTGGCTGCGGGTGATGCCGGCAACAAACTGGCTGGATAGTCCTTGTCCTAGGTCATTCTACAAAATGACTGGTGTGAGCAGGTAATCCACAAGCCCCACTTCCACTTCCCTCTGGGTGGTATCCGAAACAACAGCTTGGTGGGGCCATCTATGAACCCCACTTCAATTTCCTCCTGGCTAGTCCCTGAAATAACAGGTGTGGGGAGGCTGTCCATAAACTCCATATGGACCTCTTCCTGGTCAAACCCCAAAATAACAGGTGTGGGGATGCTGTTCATAAGCCCCATATCAGCCTTGCTCTGGTCAGTCTCCACAATGACAAGTATGGGGAGGCTGTTCAGAAGTCCTACATCGATCGCTTTCTAGTTGGTCGCCAAAATACCAAGTGCGGGGAGGCTGTTCACAAGTCCCACATCGATTGCTTCCTGGTTAGTCCTCAAAATACCAGGTGTGGGGAGGCTATCCATAAGCTCCACCTCGACCTCACCTTGGTCGGTCCTTAGGTCCAACTGCACACATGCCAGAGGAATGTCCGAGCGCTGGTCCTCAGCCAGGGAGATGGATAATTGGGAATCTGGTACAGGGTCTTCTGGGGAAACAATAACTGGGCTTACCAGGGTAATTGAGTAACCAGTGTCTCGTAGTCCCTGGCTCTGTATGTCACAGACCTTGACCGGCTGAGCTGGCAGATGGGCTCCAAGCATGGGGCCTCGGTTTTGGAGACAATCTTTATCGATATGTCCATGGTGCCCGCATGTATAACAGCGCCGTAGATTGGGCGAGTCACAGGCCTTTTTGTAGACTTTTGTTTCGGTGCAGCTTCTGCTGGGTAGCGGGACCATCCTTCTCGAGCGCCTGGTGTTAGCAGTACGGCAGCTGGAATTCCATAAACATATTCCAGAACACAAGCCCTCTCTTCTCTTGAGGATTTAGGCCCCAATGCAGCCAACAATGCTGTGGCTTGGGCCATTTGGGACCAAGTTGATTCCCGATTGTCCCTAGATCCAAACGGGCTCCTCCGGCATTCATACACCGGGGAGCGGACTACCGTTGGGGATCCATAGTAGTCAACTAAGTACATCAAGGTGCAGGGAAAGACAGCCGCCATCACCTGTCCGGGGAGATACACTGCAGCCGGCTGCGGGACCCGTCCATCCAGCCGTTTGGTTTACCGAGGACTTTGTGCATCTCTTACTGAGTGAGTACACCCGTGCCATCCACCACCGCGCCGCGCTGTCCCTTCAACCCTGCACCTCACCAACCCTGCCTCCCCGTCACATCACCTGGCCCCGGGACCACCGACCCCTACCCACGGAGGGGAAAACAACATCCCAGCTGCTCCCTACCATCGCTCCCGGGATCCCCGTCACCAGCAGCGGTGGTGCCCATCTTCACCACGACCCGTGGGTGGCGTCACGGACTAAATCCCCCAAACCAACCACCCATTTCACTCACGGGCGAGGAGCGCCACTAGAGTCCCCGGATCCGGCCCACCGCTCGAGCCACCGAGCAGCCGCGGACCCGAGCGTTAGCGAGCATGCAGCGGCGGCGTCCTCCCCGCCCGCGACACATGGCAGCGTCCGAAACCTGAATGCCTCCCCTTTGGCCTGCTGGGTATGCTTATGTGCCTCCCTGGTTGTTGAACCCTGGACAGTGTCCGCAAAAACCAGTCCTCTGCAGCTCCCCTGGGTAAACCAGGCTGAGTAGTGTCCCACTGCTGCCACCAATTGTGGAGACACGAGGTCAGTGGGTGCTCTCGTCTGCTGGGCCGGCCGCCTTTAGAAAGACAGCGTGGCTCAGGGCTCATCCCAACTGAACGCCGGCCTCCTTAACCGTGGGCAGAACACTACTCAGACAACACAGGGTGAGAGAACCACAATATTAACACTTTATTGGATCCCCAAACAATTAACGGCACATAGCACATACAGTGCTGGCCAAAAGTATTGGCACCTCTGCAATTCTGTCAGATAATAGTCAGTTTCTTCCTGAAAATTATTGCAATCACAAATTCTTTGGTATTATTATCTTCATTTAATTTGTCTTCAGTGAAAAAAAAAAATTGTCATAAAGCCAAATTGGATATAATTCCACAACAAACATAAAAAAAGGGGTGGACAAAAGTATTGGCACTGTTTGAAAGCTCATGTGATGCTTCTGTAATTTGTGTAATTAACAGCGCCTGTAACTTACCTGTGGCACCTAACAGGGGCTGGCAATAATAAATCACACTTGCAGCCAGTGGACATGGATTAAAGTTGCCTCAGCCTCTGTCCTGTGTCCTTGTGTGCACCACATTGAGCATGGAGAAAAGAAAGAAGACCAAAGAACTGTCTGAGGAATGAGAATCCAAATTGTGAGGAAGCATGAGCAATCTCAAGGCTACAAGTGCATCTCCAAAGACCTGAAAGTTCCTGTGTCTACGGTGCGCAGTGTCATCAAGAAGTGTAAAGCCCATGGCACTGTGGCTAACCTCCCTAGATATGGAAGGAAAAGAAAAATTGACGAGAGATTTCAACACAAGATTGTGCGGATGGTGGATAAAGAACCTCGACTAACATCCAAACAAGTTCAAGCTGCCCTGCAGTCCGAGGGTACAACAGTGTCACCCCGTACTATCCGTCGGCATCTGAATGAAAAGGGACTGTATGGTAGGATACCCAGGAAGACCCCACTTCTTACCCCAAGACATAAAAAAGCCAGGCTGGAGTTTGCCAAAACTTACCTGAGAAAGCCTAAAGCGTTTTGGAAGAATGTTCTCTGGTCAGATGAGACAAAAGTAGAGCTTCTTGGGAAAAGCCATCAACATTGAGTTTACAGGAAAAAAAAGAGGCATTCAAAGAAAAGAACACGGTCCCTACAGTCAAACATGGCGGAGGTTCCCTGATGTTTTGGAGTTGCTTTGCTGCCTCTGGCACTGGACTGCTTGACCGTGTGCATGGCATTATGAAGTCTACCAACACATTTTGCAGCATAATGTATGGCCCAGTGTGAGAAAGCTGGGTCTCCCTCAGAGGTCATGGGTCTTCCAGCAGGACAATGACCCAAAACACACTTCAAAAAGCACTAGAAAATGGTTTGAGAGAAAGCACTGGAGAGTACTAAAGTGGCCAGCAATGAGTCCAGACCTGAACCCCATAGAAAACCTGTGGAGAGATTTCAAAATGGCAGTTTGGAGAAGGCACCTTTCAAATCTCAGGACCTGGAGCAGCTTGCCAAAGAAGAATGGTCTAAAATTCCAGCAGAGCATTGTAAGAAACTCAGTGATGGTTACCGGAAGCGGTTGTGCGCAGTTATTTTGGCTAAAGATTGTGCAACCAAGTATTAGGCTAAGGGGTACTTTGCACGCTGCGACATCGCAGGCCGATGCTGCGATGCCGAGCGTGATAGTCCCCGCCCCCGTCGCAGCAGCGATATGTGGTGATAGCTGGCGTAGTGAAAATTATCGCTACGCCAGCTTCATACACACACTCACCTGCCGTGCGACGTCCTTGTGGCCGGCGACCCGCCTCCTTGTTAAGGGGGCGGGTCGTGCGGCGTCACTGCGACGTCGCACGGCAGGTGGCCAATCGGAGCGGAGGGGCGGAGATGAGTGGGATGTAAACATCCCGCCCACCTCCTTCCTTCCGCATATCCTACGGAAGCCGCGGTGACGCCGGTAGGAGATGTTCCTCGCTCCTGCGGCTTCACACACAGCGATGTGTGCTGCCGCAGGAGCGAGGAACAACATCGGGCCGTCGCGTCAGTGTAATTATGGATTACGCCGACGCTGCACCGATGATACGATTACGACGATTTTGCGCTAATTAATCGTATCATCGAGCCTTTACACACTGCGATGTCGCATGCAATGCCGGATGTGCGTCACTTTCAATTTGACCCCACCGACATCGCACCTGCGATGTCGCAGTGTGCAAGGTGCCGCTAAGGGTGCCAATACTTTTGTCTGGCCCATTTTTGGAGTTTTGTGTGAAATGATCAGTGATTTGATTTTTGTTTCATTCTCTTTTGTGTTTTTTCATTGCAAGCAAAATACATGAAGATAAAAATACCAAAGAATTTGTGATTGCAATCATTTTCAGGAAGAAACTGAGTATTATGTGACAGAATTGCAGGGGTGCCAATACTTTTGGCCAGCACTGTACATATATGAACTTATTCTCTGACTACAAAGTCACTAGAGCTTGTGTCTGAAGATCTCTTCTGTGGACCCCATCTCTGGATCTTGTCTCTGAGAGCTTTGTCTTTGGACCTTGACTCTGGATCTCTTTTCTGAAGATGGTATATTCTTTGCCTCTGAGGATCTTTTCTCTGGACTTTAGGTCTGGATCTCGTATCTGAGAGTTTTGTCTCTGGATCTCTTTTCTGAAGACTATGTGGCATCTGAGGAGCTTTTCTCTGAGTCTTATGTCTGGATTTTGCCTCTGTGGTTCTCGTCTATGGATCTTATCTCTGAGGAGCTCTGGTTCTTTTCCTTAAGGACCTTACCTCTGGACCTGATTTCGGAGAACCTAATCTCTGGTCTTGTCACTGAGGACCTGGTCTCTCTGATTTTCACTTCTAAAAACTCTATGGACTCAGATCCTCATTTTCAGGCCTCGTCTCTGCAAATTTTGTCTCTGGATCTTCTCTTTGAGGACCACATCTCTAGTTCTTCTTTTGAATGGTGGTGTCTTTGGTAACATTGGTCATTGTATGATGGTTTTTATTCCATTACAGTATGGTGGTATTAGTCGTTGAGTGTCATGGTGTGGTGGCATTATCTGGACCTTCTAAGATGGTGTCTTTTGGAACATTGGTCATTATATGATGGTTTTTATTCCATTACAGTATGGTGGTATTTCTTAGTCGCTGAGTATCATGGTGTGGTGGAATTATATTGACCTTCTATGGTGGTGTCTTTGGTAACATTGATACTTGTATGAAGGTTTTAATTCTATTACAGAATGGTGGTATTATTTAGTCGTTGAGTATCATGGTGTGGTGGCATTATCTGGACCTTGTATGGTGGTGTCTTTTTTAACATTGGTCATTGTATGGTGATTTTATTCCATTACAGTATGGTGGTATTATTTAGTCGTTGAGTGTCATGGTGTGGTGGCATTATCTAGACCTTCTATGGTGGTGTCTTTGGTAACATTGGCCCTTGTATGATGGTTTTTATTCCATCACAGTATGGTGGTATTATTTAGTCGTTGAGTGTCATGGTGTGGTGGCATTATCTAGACCTTCTATAGTGGTTTTTATTCCATCACAGTATGGTGGTATTATTTAGTCGTTGAGTGTCATGGTGTGGTGGCATTATCTAGACCTTCTATGGTGGTTTTTATTCCATCACAGTATGGTGGTATTATTTAGTCGTTGCGTGTCATAGTGTGGTGGCATTATCTGGACCTTCTATGGTGGTGTCTTTGGTAACATTGGCCCTTGTATGATGGTTTTTATTCCATCACAGTATGGTGGTATTATTTAGTCGTTGCGTGTCATGGTGTGGTGGTATTATCTGGACCTTCTATGGTGGTGTCTTTGGTAATATTGGCCCTTGTATGATGGTTTTTATTCCATTACAGTATGGTGGTATTATTTAGTCGTTGAGTATCATGGTGTGGTGGCATTATCTGGACCTTCTATGGTGGTGTCTTTGGTAACATTGGCCCTTGTATGATGCTTTTTATTCCATCACAGTATGGTGGTATTATTTAGTCGTTGAGTGTCATGGTGTGGTGGCATTATCTAGACCTTCTATGATGGTTTTTATTCCACTAGAGTATGGTGGATGGTGGTATTATTTAGTCGTTGCGTGTCATGGTGTGGTGGCATTATCTGGACCTTCTATGGTGGTGTCTTTGGTAACATTGGCCCTTGTATGATGGTTTTTATTCCATTACAGTATGGTGGTATTATTTAGTCGTTGCGTGTCATGGTGTGGTGGCATTATCTGGACCTTCTATGGTGGTGTCTTTGGTAGCATTGGTACTTGTATGATGGTTTTTATTCCATCACAGTATGGTGGTATTATTTAGTCGTTGTGTGTCATGGTGTGGTGGCATTATCTGGACCTTCTATGGTGGTGTCTTTGGTAGCATTGGTACTTGTATGATGGTTTTTATTCCATCACAGTATGGTGGTATTATTTAGTCGTTGCGTGTCATGGTGTGGTGGCATTATCTGGACCTTGTATGGTGGAGTCTTTGGTAACATGGTCCTTGTATGATGGTTTTTATTCCATTACAGTATGGTGGTATTATTTAGTCGTTGCGTGTCATGGTGTGGTGGCATTATCTAGACCTTCTATGGTGGTGTCTTTGGTAACATTGGCCCTTGTATGATGGTTTTTATTCCATTACAGTATGGTGGTATTATTTAGTCGTTGCGTGTCATGGTGTGGTGGCATTATCTAGACCTTCTATGATGGTGTCTTTGGTAACATTGGCCCTTGTATGGTGGTTTTTATTCCATTACAGTATGGTGGTATTATTTAGTCGTTGCGTGTCATGGTGTGGTGGCATTATCTGGACCTTCTATGGTGGTGTCTTTGGTAACATTGGCCCTTGTATGATGGTTTTTATTCCATCACAGTATGGTGGTATTATTTAGTCGTTGCGTGTCATGGTGTGGTGGCATTATCTGGACCTTCTATGGTGGTTTTTATTCCATCACAGTATGGTGGTATTATTTAGTCGTTGCGTGTCATGGTGTGGTGGCATTATCTGGACCTTGTATGGTGGAGTCTTTGATGCCTGTGACCTTAGTATTTGACTGTGTTATAAGTACCATATTTCAGCATTCGGAGCCTTGTTGTTATTTTATGTTATTTCTATCCTAGCTCTTATACTTTGCATGCATATCTACTTATACTATGGTTCATTTATTCAGATTTATTTTTTGTTATTTTTGCCCAATGCCAAATGTTCTCCAAAGCCAACCGTGACCCTGCTAATCTCGTAATGGAGAGCGTCGCTCACTTGATTTCCCATGATAACAGGTTTTGTATTTTGACCCTGGGAATGAATACAAAGTATCGGAGAGGAATTTCCGCGGCCGCTGTGACCTTCATCCTCCCCGCTGGGCGCCTTATTTTCCTTCCTCTGGATCTACGATGGAGGAGTTGATGGATTTCACTGCCGGTAACTTTGTATCCACCTCGCAGCAGGACGTTTCCATCATCTTGGGGCCGTTTCGTTACATGAAGCTGATTCCTCGCACATTTCTTAGGGTTTTACATTTCTTTCGTTACTTTGCTGAATATTAATACCATATACAAAACTGCAGCCGCCGCCACCGCCTGACGAGAAGGGCAACATGAAAGGTCTCGGGGCTCCCCGGGGACCGGCATGTTGACCGTTGCGAGATATCCATTTCCATCTCGGCAGCAGATTCCGAGGATTTCCTGAAATCTGGGACACATAATACGTTTTTCTTCCTCTACCAGTGATATTATCTCAGAGTCCATGGGGCTTCTCCGCTGGCGACGTCAGGTCAGAATCTGGCGGCCCCGGCTGTCCACCCCGGGGTAATCAGAAACGAATGGAGCCAGACGGCGAGTAGATGAGACAAGGCAAGGAATAACAATGTCACTGGTCGGCCATGGCTCTAACGCACTGATTATTGCAGCGGATCTCGGCGCAGATATCGGCATTGGTCCTGTTTACTGTTTGGGAAGAAGGAAGGGTCTCCGGACCCCCGGCTTCACCGCAAATCATAAATTACATGCAGACGGCTCGGGATATTGATCGTGTCCTGCAGGGACGGCTGCTCGGATGGAGAGGAGATGTTTGGAGCTGCTGTCGCCAGTCTCACAACACAGTAAAGATGTCAAAGCCCGGCTTTAATCAGGAGAAGGAGAAATATGTCCAATCTGCAATGCAAAATGCGTCTAGCATCCCTCCAAATCCTGCTACAATGACATAATATGCACATATCACTGTGAGGTCGTCTGAGGGCGACTAGGGGATAATCGAGCCCGTAATCCCGCAGGACTGATATGCTCTTCCTAATTTTCCAGGTTGACTTTTCCTGAGATGAGCAGCAGAGCAGCTGTGATCAGAAAACAGGATCAGAGATACTCTGCCGGGAGAGGTCTATGCTAAATGTGTCTCCAGGTGGCCACCCAGTGGATGTAATGAGTATTGCAGAATGCTGAGGGGTTTTCTAACGCGTCACAATAATTTATTGAATGTGTAGTTTGAGAAATTGAAAACTTTCATGAACTTCAAGAAAAAGTAAAAATACTGTAGCAATATTCCCATCCTTGGCCCCATCCTACAGCAATGTGCCCATATTCATTGTTAGCATTTTAGAGTGCAGCTGTATGTATTTTGTAGTTCCCATCCTGTAGTAATGTCCCATCCTGTAGTAAGGTGCCCATCCTTGTCCCCATCCTGTAGTAATGTCCCCATCCTTGACCCCATCCTGTAGTAATGTCCCCATCCTTGACCCCATCCTGTAGTAATGTCCCCATCCTTGACCCCATCCTGTAGCAATGTGCGCATCCTTGTCCCTATCATGCATTAATGCGTCTATCCTTGTCCCCTTCCTGCAGCAATGTTCCCATCCTTGTCTTTATCTTATAGTAATGTGCCCATCCTTGTCCTTATCCTGTAGTAATGTGCCCATCCTTATCCCCAACCTGTAGTAAAGCCCCATCCTTGTCCCCATCATGTAGTAATGTCCCCATCCTGTACTAATGTGCTCATCCTTGTTCCCATCCTGTAGCAATATTCCCATCCTGTAGTAATGTACCCATCCTTCTCCCTATCCTGCAGTAATGTGCCCATCCTTATCCCCATCCTGCAGCAATGTGCCCATCCTTGTCCTTATCCTGTAGTAATGTGCCTATCCTTGTCCTCATCCTGTAGTAATGTGCCCATCCTGGTCCCCATCCTATAGTAATGTTCCCATCCTCATCCCCATCCTGTATTAATGTGCCCATCCTTGTCCCCATCCTGTATTAATGTGCTAATCCTTGTCCTCATCCTGTAGTAATATGCCTATCCTTGTCCACATCCTGTAGAATTGCCCAATCCTTGTCCCCATCTTGTAGTAATGTGCCCATCCTTGTCCCCATCCTGTAGTAATGCCCCACCCTGGTACTCATCCTGTAGTAATATGTCGATCATTGTCCCTATCCTGTACTAATGTGCTCATCCTTGTTCCCATCCTGTAGCAATATTCTCATCCTGTAGTAATGTCCCCATCCTTGTCCCCATCCTGCAGTAATGCTCCCATCCTTGTCCCCATCCTGTAGTAATGTCCTATCCTGTAGTAATGTGCCCATCCTGCTCCCCATCTTGTAGTAATGTGCCCATCCTTGTCCCCATCCTGTTGTAATGCCCCATCCTTGTCCCCATCTTGTAGTAATGTGCCCATCCTTGTCCCCATCCTGTTGTAATGCCCCATCCTTGTCCCCATCTTGTAGTAATGTGCCCATCCTTGTCCCCATCCTGTAGTAATGCCCCATCCTTGTCCCCATCTTGTAGTAATGTGCCCATCCTTGTCCCCATCCTGTAGTAATGACCCATCCTTGTCCCCATCTTATAGTAATATGCCCATCTTGGTCCCCATCCTGTAGTAATGTGTCGATCCTTGTCCCCATCCTGTAGTAATGCCCCATCCTTGTCCCCATCTTGTAGTAATGTGCCCATCCTTGTCCCCATCCTGTAGTAATGACCCATCCTTGTCCCCATCTTATAGTAATGTGCCCATCTTGGTCCCCATCCTGTAGTAATGTGTCGATCCTTGTCCCCATCCTGTAGTAATGCCCCATCCTTGTCCCCATCCTATAGTAATATTCCCATTTTGTAGTAATGTGCCCATCCTTGTCTCCATCTTGTTGTAATGTGCCCATTTTTTTTTGATAACCCCTTTTTAGTAGAGGAGCACTCTGATAATTATATATGCAGGAACAGAATTGGCAGTGACACAGAGCACAGAACCAGAAGCAGTGCACAGGAGTAGAGGCAGAAGTGACATAGAGAAATGAACAGGAGCAGAGGCATGTATGTATGTGTGCAATATGTATACAATGTGCCTGGTATGCGTGCAGTATGTTTTGGTGTGTATGTGTGCAGTATGTGTGTAGTATATGTACAGAGTTACTGGGCGTTTTTTATGCAGTATGTGTATGGGGTGGCTGTATGTATGCATGCACTATGTGTGCAGTGTTCAGTACGTGTGCAGTATGCAGTACATGTGCAGCATGCATTATGTGTGCAGCGTGCATTATAATTTATGTGTTCAGCATGCAGTACGTGTGCAGTATGTGTGCAGTGTGTGACATCAAGTGTAATTGCTTGACAGCACCCCCAGTGGTGAGATGAGGCATTACATGTTATCACATACTGTATAATGTATGGATATGCTGAGTTGCTTAGCATTATAGACTCTTTCCGGCCGTTCTCTAACAACTCAAAATACTCTAAAAAGGAGAATTACAGAACTCATTTTCCCTTCACTAATTCGCCTTCGTTTTGTGAGTAATATCCTGATTTGTGCTGATTTTTTGGAAAGTGTTACAGAATTGCAGCTTGGTCATCTGCGCTATCAATCTCCAACCATGAAATAGGAAGTTTCCTGGTCCGGAGTATCTGGTCACAGTGAATTACTGCAGCGAGGGCTATTAGGGATTCCAGAAATGGACACTGGCCGCTTCATAAAAATGAAATACGGCCGTAAGCTTTTAAGCTGTTACATTGTGGCCCAGACCTCTGTGCAATATGTCTGGAGCATTGCTGCGGAGGAACCATGGAGGCTGAGGAGCCATGGAGGCTGAGGAAGGGTTTCTTTTACAGGGATTTTCTCATCTTCTTAAAGAGAAGATCTCGGGAAAAAAAAAAATGTAAACAACTGAAAAAGTGTAAAGTAATAATGTTTTGTCTAAATATTATTATTTGTTTTTAATTGAGCAAAATACTAAAAAAATTGTTTTAAATTTTATATTTTCCACTATTAAACACTAGGGGGAGCAGCTACTGAAATCCTGCTGCAGAGCTACTGTAGAACTAGCTCACATTACAGCTGCAGTAAAGTGGGTGGAATCTGCTCTCCTGTGTGTGATGTCACCTCCCCCTCCAAAAGCATAAGAGAGAATGAAGTTTAGGTTCCCAGTGCGGAACCATTTTGTTGGTGACCACAAAGTGATCCTAATATGTCTAAAGTGTCACCAAGGACAGTGGTAGAGGAGGGGAGTGGTGATCGATTTCCACAGCACACCAGGATCAGTCAGGAGGGAGCCGGGGGAGGATCGCAGTGCAACTGCCACAGCACACCAGGATCAGTTAGGAGGGAGCAAGGGGTTTTTTGCAAGTGCAGTGTGACTTCCACAGCACACCAGGATCAGTTAGGGGGCGATGATAGCAGCTGTGATAGGACCGCCACGGGGCATGTCCAGGTCACAGCAGGGAGCAGCCTCAGTGTTAGAGTATAGGGTTGGAGCGCGACTATCACCCCTTATACACAGGGGTTGTCGTATTTGAGGTAATTGTCGTTACACACAGCAAATACAAGATGGCCGCCCCAGTGCGTCAGTAAAAATAGAATTAAATAAAAACTAAATAAACAGTGAATTTAATTTTGTATTTAAAATAATTGATTCCTTAATCACTATTATTAATACAAAAACAAAAAAACGCAACACCTTCCCTTTAAATGGGTAAAATATCAAAGTGTAAAACAAGGAACTTTGTGATTTACCTCTTGTGATGGTGTGATATTGTGGGTTGTGTATCATTTTGTGTAGGTTCGTATTTTAGGAGTGGTGCTCTGTCCATTCTATGTATTATTTGTCCTGTCTGCAGGATAATAACCTCCTGTAGTGCTTCTATCCCTAGGTTTGGGGGGAGGGGGCCCTGAAATCGACCCAAACTCTCTGCTTACTTGGGGGATTATTCAGTCTGGCTGAGAAGGACAAGAGACAAGCAGGAAGATTCATCATCTGGGGGAGAAGCTGCGGCTACAGGCAGCACCCCAGAGAGACGTGGAGAAACCCCGATTTCCCTGGAAAAAGACTGCTGGAGGATTGTGACTGACTTATCATCTGTGGGAGAAGCTGAGGCTCCCCAGAGAGACCTGGACATTTATCCCTTACTGGACTGTATCCGTGTTCCTGGACTAATTTACCCTCTGTGTGGTGGATTATTTTTATGAACCTTCTGGATTGCATGGAATAAAGGTTCTTTGTATTGCTCAGTCATCTCTCGCTCTGTTGATTGTGTGATATTGGAGAAGGGCCCCATGAGATATTGGAGAAGGACACCTCTCATTAAAAATCTCTATGCTCTCAAAAATGTGGAAATATTGTTATTATTTATTGCTCGTTGCCCAGGCCAGCCATGGCAAGGAACGCAGCACTTACAAGCTTCTGCTTAGGTGTGGTGGCTATTGTTATAAATAATGATGAGAGAGCACCGAAGTTCTCAAGTGCCCATTACTCGAATTGAGCAGGATAAAAGCTTGGACCAATTAAATAATTTAAATAAAGCCATTTTTGATAACTAGCCAAGGTAAAGCGGAAAGCTGGGGGGTGTTATTATCAGGCTGGGAAGGTCCATGGTTATTTGGCCCTTACTAGCCTAAAAATAGCAGTCCACATCTGCCATAGAAGTGGCGCGTCACATTGAATGTGCCAATTATGGCACTTTACCCAGCTCTTCATGTTGCCTTGTTGCAGTGGCAATCGGGTATTTTTTTTTTTTGGAGCAGATATTTGGTATTGTTGCATAAAGTGACCAAACAGATGACCATTTCTGCAGTAGTTCTGAGCGATGCTTTGGTTTTGATGGTTCTGGTATCTGCAGATTTTGTTCGGGGGGCTCTGATGTGCCTCGTTGTGTTGCTTGTACTGTTATATTGGGGTATTATTAATACATATTTACGGTAGAGGTGAATAGTCATGATTTATGCCCCCATTCTGCCTTTGCTCTCCGGCTGTCGTGGTGCTGTCAGTGGGCAGCTCTTGGTATCCCGGTGGTTGGCGCTTGTATTTGTTGCGGGGTTTATTGTTGCACTTGTTTCCTGATCTTTGATACCTTGTATCCATCCTCTTTGATACATCCTGCTCTCACTGTCCTCTTCTCCTCGCGGGTCTCTATGGTGACGGCGGCGTCTTGTCCTCGGAAGGTGTCAGATCCTCCATTATAATGTGACAGCCGGGATTTGGCTTCCGAGTGACACAGAACGATGACTATTGATCCTGCATATTAATGGCGGGATAAACAGTTTACATTGTGGACGGAGCTGCCCCTGACGAGGAGCAATTAATCAGTGCAGTCACCGGGGAAGCTACAAAGTAACTGCCGCCATATACGCCGGGGTCGGTGACGTGAGCGCCAATTACAGGCCTGGCCTCAATACGCAGATCACCGCCTTGTCTCTAATGTAGCGTCACTCTGCTGTACTGCTGGGCTCTGCTACATCACCATAAGTGAGTCTCCTGACATACCCAACTCCACACTACTGCTGGGCTCTGCTACATCACCATAAGTGAGTCTCCTGACATACCCAACTCCACACTACTGCTGGGCTCTGCTACATCACCATAAGTGAGTCTCCTGACATACCCAACTCCGCTGTACTGCTGGGCTATGCTGCATCACCATAAGTGAGTCTCCTGACATACCCAACTCCGCTGTACTGCTGGGCTATGCTGCATCACCATAAGTAAGTCTCCTGACATACCCAACTCCGCCGTACTGCTGGGCTCTGCTACATCACTATAAGTGAGTCTCCTGACATACCCAACTCCGCTGTACTGCTGGGCTATCCTGCATCACCATAAGTGAGTCTCCTGACATACCCAACTCCGCTGTACTGCTGGGCTATCCTGCATCACCATAAGTGAGTCTCCTGACATACCCAACTCCGCTGTACTGCTGGGCTCTGCTGCATCACCATAAGTGAGTCTCCTGACATACCCAACTCCGCTGTACTGCTGGGCTCTACTGCATCACCATAAGTGAGTCTCCTGACATACCCAATTCCGCTGTACTGCTGGGCTATGCTGCATCACCATAAGTAAGTCTCCTGACATACCCAATTCCGCTGTACTGCTGGGCTATGCTGCATCACCATAAGTGAGTCTCCTGACATACCCAATTCCACTGTACTGCTGGGCTATGCTGCATCACCATAAGTAAGTCTCCTGACATACCTAATTCCGCTGTACTGCTGGGCTATGCTGCATCACCATAAGTGAGTCTGCTGACATACCCGACTCCACTGTACTGCTGGGCTATCCTGCATCACCATAAGTGAGTTACCTGACATGCCCAACTCTGGTGTAATGCTGCGGTTTTCTACATCACCATAAGTGAGTCTCCTGACATACCCAACTCTGCTGTCCTGCTGGGCTCTGCAACATCATCATGACATCATGACGGTGTCTCCGAGAATCTAAAGGTAACCACGAGAGGTCTGGAGGCTATGGCTCACCCCGGCGGGCTTAGAGAGTCATCCTGCGAGAGATCCATTTAGGCCCAGAATCGGAAAAAGGTGAACGAAGTTAGAGGGAAGGAGGCAAAGACCCCAAGGAGATTGAGGACGAGATCCAAGATATCAGGTGACATGTCAAGGAGCAGTACCCCACACTGAGAGGAAGGAAGGAAAGGACGGCCATGTCTGTCATAACGGTGTGTAGAATAAAATGAACTTTCTGGTTGGGTAAGCGAGCTCCGGTGTTGCGTGTCTTATTACCTGTCTACGATGACTACCAGAGGGGTGTAGGACACCGGCCTGAAGAAACCAGTAAGTGTCATGCACCCCACCCAAAGTCAAATCCACACACAAAATTTCTGTAGCAAAGAAGTGCGTTGCCCTTCCTTCAAGTGGCGCTGGGTGCAACGAAGGTTGCAGGGAAGATGCCTGAGATAAAGTACTACTGAGTGTCCAAATGACCGCAGAGGTAAAAGAGGGTGGCAGGGAGGTCTGCAGTTGTGTAACAAGGGGCTAAAGAGAGCTCAACACGTGGTTCCAGTTGGCGTCTGCTAAGGACCAAGCCCCACCACCCACCATTCCAGGAGACAGTCGGAGCGAAGGCCACTAAGCAGCCCTGTAGTAGTGGAGAGAGGATCGAGCAGCTGAAGGCATCGTAGCCAGAGAAGGAGCAGGACCTGGCCAAAGAACACCGGACCAGGGGGTGCCTCTGAAACCACGGTAACCCCTGACCGCTTCTAGTATAAGTTATTGCCTGCTAAGAAGCCCCTAACCCCAACACCACATGACTGAAAAGCCCGTGGCCTTGCATGGAAGTTAAGTGGGTGGTCCGGGTAACTGAGGGGAAGAAGAAGCGGGAGGCTTGGGTTTGGATTCAGTTGGTGCTCCCCGGCAGCGGCGCAGTTGGCAGCTATCTTACCCATTGGGTGATTGATCATCTTGACCACGAGAGGGGCTATGATTTCATTCAGGAGGAGGGGACCAGTACTAAGGTGTACATCAATGCTAGATCGGTGGGTGAGGGTCCCGCTCTAACCTAGGGAGACCAGTTCCGCTTCATCAAGGAGGACGGGCACAAGGGGTAGTATGCGGTTTCATTTGTGCATGCGATGGAAGAGGGTATCTTCCGGGAGGGCCGGGACCCCGGCCGGGACCCCGGAAGATGCAAGTAACCTGGCTGTAGTGAACATCGCCCAGGGGGCCATATATGTGAGATTGGCCACAATCTGCGTGGATGTAAGACTGAAGAGGTGACCCTGAGATCTACCCGCCCCCCTATTTGTACATGTTGCACTGAAACATATGGTACTGGGGGACCGACGGGTCAAACGATCCGGCCCTGAAGATTAACAACGGCCTGAAGAAACCAGTAAGTGTCATGCTCACCACCCAAAGCCACATCCACACAGTTTCCTTGGTGAAGGAGTGCAGCGCCCTAGCAGCCCGGCGACCCCCTCCTTCACCATTATCCTAACTCTGCTTCAACTGTTCTCCTACACTGGTCTCCATCCTCTACAGGTCAGTTCCCATTTCTGCAGTAACATCCTCAGTCCATGCTGCTTTTTAGGACCAAGATTTTCGATACATAACACCAAGTTGCACAGATCCCTGGAGAACCTTCATCCTAGTGACCCATATGGATCCCTGGAGAGCCTTCATCCTAGTGACCCATATGGATCCCTGGAGAGCTTTCATTCTAGTGACCCATACAGATCCTTGGAGAGCCTTCATCCTAATGACCCATACAGATCCTTGGAGAGCCTTCATCCTAGTGACCCGTATGAATCCCTTTAGAGCCTTCATTCTAATGACCCGTACGGATCCCTGGAGAGCCTTCATCCTAGTGACACATAGAGATCCCTGGAGAACCTTCATCCTCGTGAATCGTATGGATTGTGCTGTTCTTACCTGTTTTCTTTAAAACCTTTAATGATCATATCCACTGTTATTTCATTAATGTTATTCAATGTCTTATATTATATATGTTCATGCTTGTCCTTTGCTGCCATCTACTGGTCAGGCCCTTCTGTTCCCCTGGTTCTTTTTGGTCCAGCCTGTGGGAGTGTTTTCAGCCCTCCATGTGACCTCATATCCTGCCTCGATCTTAGTTTCACTTTTAGTCAGTGCATTTGTGAGGAGCACATCTATTTCTCCTTTGGGCCTCAGAAATCAAAGTGTTTGACCAGTAGCAGTGTGCCGCCCCACGCTAGCAGCCAGGCTGCTTGGATCCGGATCTGTGGTGTGGCTCGAAGGGTCTCCGGACCCGGGGGTCTCGCAGACACTTCGAATAAAAAGGGGATTGGTGGTATTTGGGATTTTCTATACATTGTCCGTGACACCACCCACGGTGTGTGGTAAGATACGGTACCACCGCTGCTAGTAGAGAGCACCCGATGGCGTTGGAATGGCAGCTAGTTATTATTAACCCTCCGTGGGTAGGGACGGATGCCCCGGGGCCCAGTCTCTCTGTGCTGAGGATGGTGGCTGCAGGGGCCGGCGCGCCCAGTCGGACCAGGTGATGTTGGTGTACTTACTATTAAAGAAATCCCAAAAGTCCAGCGGTAACCAAGGTGCCAGAGGACGAAGCTCCGCGGCCGGGTGTATTCTGGTCCCTCACCCGGGGTGATGGTCTGTCACTTTCCTCTGCACTATTTTTAGTTCTCTTTGGACTTCTCGGTATGGAACACAGAAGCCCGCTCCCAGAACCACGGATGGGAGCCTTGCCCGCAGACTCTGACCCTTGGGATCTAACGGGCCCTGGCGGATGCCCTATCCCCCGCGGTGGGCTGCTGGTCTGCTTTTGGGACTTTGAGTGGGACAGGATCTGTAATCCTGTCCTCAACTGGTTAATTAACAAAGTCGGTTGTTCCGGTCTCTGCTTCAGGGTCCAGGTACCCCCTCTGTGCACGGTTTCCGGGTCGGTTCTCCGTGTCAGTACCGGCGGGCTCCTACCCTGTCCCGGTCCACCTCGGATCTCCGGCAGCCGTCTTCCCATCTCCTGCTAGACAGAAACCACCGTCTGCCACCTAGCCAATACACCAGGGCTCCAACCCTGACACCTTTTTACTCTGGTTCTCCTGTCCTCCTCAGAGCTCCACTCCACTCAACTCTCACTTTTACTCTGACTTTTTCTCTGACTCCTTTCCCGCTCGGGTTCTCTAGACCCCTAGGTGGGCGTTTCCCTTCCACCTGGTCCCGCCCACTGGTCTGTCTGTCCTACCCTGCGGGGGTGACTAGGGTTTTGTTGGCATGATGTAACCCTGTGAGGGAAGGTGTTGTGTGGGGGCTAGTGATGAGCGAGTATGCTTGTTACTACTCGGTACTCGCACGAGTATTACTGTACTCGGGCTACTCAGCGGGGACCGAGTAATCTCGCGATACTCGTGTTGTACTCGTGGTCTTCATCCCTGCATGTTGGCGCTCTTTTGAGAGCCAGCCCTCATGCAGGGATTGGCTGGCAGACCACTGCAATGCCACAGCCCTGTTAGTTGTGGAATTGCAGTGATTGGCCGGCCTGCACAGCGTGACCGAGCCTTTATACCGGCGGGCGCGCTGTGCTCTGCACACAGCCATCCAGACAGTCAGTGCAGGGAGAGTGTTGCTGCTTCAGGGGAAGGTTTGCGGCCCTTTATAGCTATTCCCGTAGCAGGGCTGCAAACAGTGTGACCAGAAGTCCTTCTCAGGACGATTGTAGTTGTATACAGGCAGGCAGGGTATAGCCAGGTCGGAGTACAGGAGCAGAGTCCTTCTCAGGACTATTGTTGCTGTATACAGGCAGGGCAGGCAGGGTATAGCCAGGTCGGAATACAGGCTAGTGACCAGAAGAGTCCTTCTCAGGACTATTGTAGCTGTATACAGGCAGGCAGGCAGGCAGGCAGGGTATATAGCCATTCCTAGTGGTGACCGTATACCAGCCTTCATCACCATATCTGGGGCTGGTGTACACAGTCTAAAACAGTCCAGATAGTGTCAGACTTGTCAGTAATTGTCGCTCCTAAAAATCTGTTAGGTTCTTAGTGCGTCCGTACTTGCATTTAAAAACCGCACGTGTGTCGCAGTCGGTGGCAGCGTCAGGCTCCACATTGTCCCTGGATAGAGACGTGCATGAGGGCCTGTAAACCTGAAGTGCCCATTGTAAGGAAGTGGGTCTATTGTAGTATAGCCCTTAGGCAGGGCAGCCAAAAATTTGGAGGCTCCACATTGTCCCTGGATAGAGACGTGCATGAGGGCCTGTAAACCTGAAGTGCCCATTGTAAGGAAGTGGGTCTATTGTAGTATAGCCCTTTGGCAGGGCAGCCAAAAATTGGGAGGCTCCACATTGTCCCTAGATAGGGACGTGCATGAGGGCCTGTAAACCTGAAGTGCCCATTGTAAGGAAGTGGGTCTATTGTAGTATAGCCCTTAGGCAGGGCAGCCAAAAATTTGGAGGCTCCACATTGTCCCTGGATAGAGACGTGCATGAGGGCCTCAAAACATTGTTCCCATTGCAAAGGAGCGGGTCTCCTGTCGTTGTAATGCCCATTCTGAAAGAATGTGCGAAAAAATTTACCACTGGGGGTATACCTGAAACAACAGCCTAACTATTGTAACGGTCATCATGGTGGCGCATGAGGAGAAGGAGGAGCAGTCCAGCGATTATCCAAAGTCCAGAAGTATGTACCCATGGGTGAGTGGAGGTACATGGCAAATTCCCGTTACAAACATTAAATTCCGCTCTCATTTGCTGGTGGTGTGGTGAAGTCTGGCCCAATCCAACCCTTGTTCATCTTGTTCAGAGTCAGCCTGTCAGCATTTTCAGTTGACAGGCGGGTGCGTTTATCTGTAATGATTCCACCTGCGGCACTAAAAACACGCTCTGACAAAACGCTAGCGGCAGGGCAGGCCAGGACTTCCAAGGCGTAGAGAGCCAATTCATGCCACGTGTCCAGCTTGGATACCCAATAATTGTAAGGCACAGAGGAATGTCGGAGTACAGTTGTTCGATCTCCAAGGTACTCCTTGAGCATCTGGGCAAACTTAGGAATTCTTGTGGCACTACCCCGCACCTCAGGGGCTGTGGTACGTGAGGGGCTGAGAAAACTGTCCCACATCTTAAAGACTGTTCCCCTACCTCTGGCGGATTGGACTTGTGCCCCTCTTGGCTGTACGCCTTGGTTGTCCACTGATTCCTGACCTATGCCGCTAGCGTTTTGTGAGGGGAATGCTTTGCCTACTTCCGTGACTATGGCCTTCTGGAACTGCTGCATTTTGCCTGACCTCTCCGCCTCGGGAAAAAGAGACATAAAGTTCTCCTTGTATCGTGGGTCTAACAGTGTTACCAACCAGTAATGATTGTCGGCCAAGATGTTCTTAACGCGAGGGTCACGAGACAGGCAGCTTACCATAAAGTCAGCCATGTGTGCCAGACTCTTAACAGCCAGTACTTCAGTATCCTGACCAACACGATGACTGAACATGCTGTCCTCCTCCTCCTCCTCCTCCTCATCTACCCTGTCCTCTGGCCAGCCACGCTGAACCGAGGATATGACTGCATGTCATATCCTCAATTTGGCCGGAGATTTGCTCCATGTCTTCTTCCTCCTCCTCGTCATAGTCCTCCACTGCACGTTGTGATGAGACGAGGCTGGGCTGTGTGTTATCACCCACACCCACTACTGTTTCTTGCTCCAACTCATCGCGCTCCGCCTGCAATGCATCATGTTTGTTTTTGAGCAGAGACCGTTTTAGAAGGCAGAGAAGCGGTATGGTGACGCTAATAATGGCGTCATCACCACTCACCATCTTGGTGGAGTCCTCAAAGTTTTGGCGGATGGTACATAGGTCGGACATCCATCTCCACTCCTCAGGTGTTATGTGTGGAGTTTGACCCATTTCCCGACGGCTTAGGTGATGCAGGTACTCAACAACTGCCCTCTTCTGCTCACATATCCTGACCAACATGTGCAGAGTTGAATTCCAACGCGTGGGGACATCACACACCAGTCTGTGAGCCGGAAGATGCAAACGGCGCTGAAAGCCGGCAAGGCCGGCTGAAGCAGTAGGTGACTTTCGAAAATGTGCAGACAGGCGGCGAACTTTTACCAGCAGATCAGACAGCTCTGGGTATGACTTTAGAAACCGCTGAACCACGAGATTGAGCACATGGGCCACGCATGGAACATGTGTCAGCTGGCCTCGCCTCAAAGCCGCCACCAGGTTCCGGCCATTGTCACACACGACCTTTCCTGGCTTTAGGTTCAGAGGTGTGAGCCAGTGATCTGCCTGCTGTTTCAGAGCTGTCCACAGCCCTTCTGCATTGTGGGGTTTGTCACCTATGCAGATTAGCTTCAGCACAGCCTGTTGCCGCTTCGCCGAGGCAGTGCTGCAGTGCTTCCAGCTTGGGACTGGTGTGGAGGGTAAAGTGGATGAGGATGCGCAGGAGGAGGAGGAGGCTGAAGAGCATGACATTCCGGAGCTGTAGAGTGTGGGTGAAACACTGACTGAGGTAGGGCCTGCAAACCTTGGTGTGGGAAGGACGTGTTCCGTCCCTCGCTCAGACTGGGTCCCAGCTTCCACAATATTAACCCAGTGTGCCGTCAACGAGATGTAGCGGCCTTGCCCACAAGTACTTGTCCACGTGTCTGTGGTTAGGTGGACTTTGGCTGAAACAGCGTTGTTCAGGGCACGTGTGATGTTTTGTGACACGTGGTTATGCAATGCGGGGACGGCACACCGGGAGAAATAGTGGCGGCTGGGGACCGAGTAACGTGGGACAGCTGCCGCCATCAGGTCGCGGAATGCTTCTGTCTCCACCAGCCTAAAAGGCAACATTTCCAGCGCAAGCAGTCGCGAAATGTTAGCATTTAGAAGTGTGGCATGTGGGGCGTTGGCAGTGTCTTTGTGCCTGCGTTCAAAGGTTTGCTGAATGGATAACTGAACGCTGCGCTGGGACAAGGACGTGCTTGATGATGGTGTTATATCTGCGTAGGCAACTGCGGGTGCAGGGCCGGAGGAGGCTTGTTCGCGGGCAGCATGGACAGGGGATTGGCTCGCATGCACAACAAGCGAAGACGTAGCAGTGACATCAGCAAGCACTGCTCCTCGACTCTGTTGTACATCCCACAAAGTCGGGTGCTTGGCTGACATGTGCCTGATCATGCTGATGGTGGTCAGGCTGCTAGTTTTGGTACCCCTGCTGATGCTGGCACGGCAGGTGTTGCAAATAGCCTTTTTAGGATCATCTGGAGCCAACTTAAAAAACTGCCAGACTCGGGAAGACCTAACATTTGTACAGGCACCTTGTGTCGTGTTGTTCCGGGGAACGGTTGCCTGACTTCTGCCTGGAGCCACCACCCTGCTTCTTACTGCCTGTTGGGATGCTACGCCTCCCTCCCCCTGTGCACTGCTGTCCTCGCTCTGCATATCCTCCTGCCAGGTTGGGTCAGTTACTGGATCATCCACCACGTCGTCTTCCTCTTCCGCACCCTGCTCCTCCTCCTGACTTCCTGACAATTGTGTCTCATCATCGTCCACCCCTTGTTGAGACACGTTGCCAACTTCGTGAGAACGTGGCTGCTCAAATATTTGGGCATCTGTACATACAATCTCGTCATGACCCACTTCAACAGGAGCTGGCGAGAGGCCAGAATGTGCGAATGGAAACGTGAACAGCTCTTCCGAGTGTCCAAGTGTGGGATAAGTAATGTCCGAGGACGTGTACTCAGCCTTGTGGTAGGAAGGAGGATCAGGTTCTGAAATGTGCGGTGCAGTATCACGGCTACTGACACTTGACCGTGTGGAAGACAGAGTGTTTGTGGTGGTGCCAATCTGACTGGAAGCATTATCCGCTATCCAACTAACAACCTGTTGACACTGGTCTTGGTTCAAGAGCGGTGTACTGCTGCGGTCCCCAAGAATTTGGGACAGGACGTGCGAGCGAGTAGATGTAGCCCTTTGTTGTGGCGAAATTAGAGCTTGCCCATGACCTCGGCCTCTGCCTGCACCACCATCACGTCCACTTCCTTGTTCGTTGCCAACGCCCTTGCGCATTTTGCAATGCTGTGCTGACGTGTATTCACTAGACTTGTGCGTTATATCCAAGTTTGTGCAAATCGTGCACCTGTACGCTGCCACCGACAGGCACACACGTGCGGTTTTTAAATGCAAGCACGGACGCACTAAGAACCTAACAGGTCTCTATCCAGGGACAATGTGGAGCCTCCCAATTTTTGGCTGTCCTGCCAAAGGGCTATACTACAATAGACCCACTTCCTTACAATGGGCACTTCAGGTTTACAGGCCCTCATGCACGTCTCTATCCAGGGACAATGTGGAGCCTCCCAATTTTTGGCTGCCCTGCCAAAGGGCTATACTACAATAGACCCACTTCCTTACAATAGGCACTTCAGGTTTACAGGCCCTCATGCACGTCTCTATCCAGGGACAATGTGGAGCCTCCCAATTTTTGGCTGCCCTGCCTAAGGGCTATACTTCAATACACCCACTTCCTTACAATGGGCACTTCAGGTTTACAGGCCCTCATGCACGTCTGTATGCAGGGACAACGTGGAGCCTCCCAATTTTTGGCTGCCCTGCCTAAGGACTATACTACAATAGACCCACTTCCTTACAATGGCCACTTCAGGTTTACAGGCCCTCATGCACGTCTGTATGCAGGGGCATTGGTGAACCTCACAATTTTGGACTGCCCTGGCAAAGGAAAATACTACAAAGACTCACTTCCTCAAAATGGGCACATTAGACTCAAGAGGCCTTCATGTACGTCTCTTCTCAGGGACATCGGAGTACCACACAATGTTTTCACGTAAAATCTTTCATGTAATCTCCAAAAGTAACATACACCAGCTCTATCTCACTATTGGGTATGTGCCCTTAACATTTCCGCCATGAAAATTCATTTTGGTGTCATTTTTGAAGGTTTTCTGGTGAGTCCATAAAAATGGCGTAAAACGCGGACAAAATTGTTCACAGCTGTGACTTTTGAGTGATAAATGCTTCAAGGGGTCTTCCCCATGCGGTTGCCATGTCATTTGAGCACTCTTCTGAGACTTTTGTGACATTTTTAGGGTTTCTCCATGCTGCCGGGGGTCATTTCAGAAAAATACTCGGGTCTCCCATAGGATAACATTGGGCTCGGTGCTCGGGCCGAGTACATGAGTATCTTGGGATGCTCGGCCCGAGCCTCGAGCACCTGAGCTTTTTAGTACTCGCTCATCACTAGTGGGGGCCTATTGTGTGTGTCTACCTGGGGACGCCAGGGCGTCACAGCAGCTCTAGGACAATCATCACAAGACTACCACAGTTCCAGCCACCTGATCACTGCACTGCTGCACGGTTTTTGTTTATGGAGGAAAAAATAAACCACCGTTGCTTCACCTCAGCGTGTGTACATTTAAATCCATCTACCCTGGAGCGCTCTGGTCCTTTCTGCCTCACCTAGTGGAAATGAAGATAAGGCTCCTCACATCTCTACCCAACTACCTGCCTTCAATCGCCTCTGAGTGGGGAAAGAACATGGATCCCTGGAGTACTTTCATCCTAGTGACCTGTACGGATCCCTGGAGAGCCTTCATTCTAGTGACCCATATAGATGCCTGGTGAGCTTTCATCCTAGTGACCTGTACGGATCCCTGGAGAGCCTTCATTCTAGTGACCCATATGGATCCCTGGAGAGCCTTCATTCTAGTGACACATATAGATGCCTGGTGAGCTTTCATCCTAGTGACCTGTATAGATCCCTGTAGAGCCTTCATCCTAGTGACCCATATGGATCCCTAGAGAACCTTCATCCAAGTGACCTGTATGGATCCCTGGAGAGCCTTCAACCTAGTGACCTGTATAGATCCCTGAGAGCTTTCATTCTAGTGACCCGTATGGATCCCTAGAGAACCTTCATCCAAGTGATCCGTATGGATCCCTGGAGAGCCTTCATCCTAGTGACCCATACAAATCCTTGGAGAGCCTTCATCCTAGTGACCCGTACAGATCCCTGGAGACCCTTCATCCTAGTAACCCGAACGGATCTCTGGAGCGCCTTCATCCTAGTCACCTGTACAGATCCCTGGAGAGCCTTCATCCTAGTGATACATACAGATCCCTGGAGAGCCTTCATCCTAGTGACCCGTATGGATCCCTGGATTCTAGTGATTCGTACGCATCCCTGGAGAGCCTTCATCCTAGTCACCCGTACAGATCCCTGGAGAGGCTTCATCTTAGTGACCCGTATGGATCCCTGAAGAGCCTTCATCCTAGTGATACATACAGATCCCTGGAGAGCCTTCATCCTAGTGATACATACGGATCCCTGGAGAGCTTCATCCTACTGACCCGTATGGATTCCTGGATTCTAGTGATTCGTACGCATCCCTGGAGAGCCTTCATCCTAGTCACCCGTACAGATCCCTGGAGAGGCTTCATCCTAGTGACCCGTATGGATCCCTGAAGAGCCTTCGTCCTAGTGATACATACAGATCCCTGGAGAGCCTTCATCCTAGTGACCAATATGGATCCCTGGATCCTAGTGATTCGTACGTGTCGCGGGCGGGGAGGAGGGTGTCAGCACACCGCGCTCACCCCTTCTGCTCGGGTCCGGCAGCTGCTCCTGGTGGCTCGAGCTGTGGGCCGGATCCCGGGGTGTCTCGAGCGACACTCCTCGCCCGTGAGTGAAAGGGGGTGTTTGTTGGGTGTGGGGATTGTTATAGTTCGTGACGCCACCCACGGTTGTGGTGATTGCACCACCGCTGCTCAGTGTGGGGGTCCCGGGGATGGTGATGCGGAGCAGCCAGGTGTTGTGTTGCCCCTCCGTGGGTAGGGGTTGGTGATCCCGGGGCCCGGTGATGAGATGTGAAGTGTAGGGCCTGGAGGGCGCAGGGACGCGGGGGCAGCGCTGTGCCTTGCGGCACTATGGTACTCACTCAGCCTGACACACGGACACAGTTTGTACGGTAAACCAACGGCTGGTAGGACGGTCCCACAGACGGCTGCACCTGCACTCCCGGTAGGTAACGGTGACGTTTCTCTTCCTTGCACCTATGTTGTCTGATGGTAGCGGTGGATTCCCTCCGGTTACCCGCTCCCCGACTGCAATCTGGGCCGGAGGAGCTCTACACTTTGCCCGCAGGCGCTGGCCCTGGGGAAACTGGTGCCTTGGCGGTTGCGGTGTCTCCCCGGTAATGGTCGGGCTGTTGCCGTCAATCGGGACTTGGTTGCTGGGGGATCTGCGTCCCCGTCACTGACGGATTTGGCAAATCTGGCGACTCCTAGCCTTGCCGGGGTCCGAGAGGCCCCTGCCCTGGTGCTGACTGTCCTTCGGAACACTGCTCCAGACCACCGGGCACACAGCCAACGGGGTCCTTCCAGGAACTTCCAAACTGTCCCCCTCCAAACAGTCACCGCCGTCGCTGACCTTGCTGTTCTAGCCCTACACACAGCTGGGCTCTCAGGCTTTGCACACTCCCTGCGCTGTCACCACTTCTTGCTTTCCTCCTTTACTCCTTTTCTTTCCTCCACTTTCACTTCTTGGTTGTTTACTCTAGCCCCTGCCTGGGCTACTCCTCACTCCTTTCACTTCCTCCTCCCTGACAGTTCTCTCTCTCCACTCTAACTGCCTGGTTACTTCCTGCCTCCAGAGTTGTGAGCTCCTTGGTGGGCGGAGCCAACCGCCTGGCCCACCCCTTGGTGTGCATCATCAACCTCTGGAGGAAGGCAACAAGGATTTCTGGTTAGCAGGTGTGCCTACCTGAAGTGTGGGGTGTGGTGGTGTGTGACCTGTGTCCCCTGGCTTGCCCAGGGCGACACATTCCCCCTTAGCAAAATGCAGACCGTCCGCGGGCTGCCGTCCTACACCGGTTTTATTTTTCTGTAAAAGGGGTAACAAGGGTTAATCAACATCAATAACATTTTTAATCAAAAACTCTTCCCAAGACGGGAGGCACATTTACTTAAACGTTGCAACGGTATACGGTCACGGTTTCCGCTCTCTCCCACCCAAGCAACCTGGCCCTGATGCTGCCCCTAAAACCCAGGCAGCACCCCTTGACCCACAGTCCAGCACAAGTCACCCGAGCGGGATCTGTCCTTCCCCTCCAGAGGGTGGCCACCGGTTCCTTTGGTGGCTGGGCCCTGGCCTGCTCTGCTCAGGGCCCTCCCTCCAACCTGCCTCTCCGGAGGCGGCATTGCGGAAACGGTAACGGTACCCAATATATTTACAAGCCACTTAACGTTTGTGGTTGCCCTGCAGAGTTCACGGGCTTGTCCATGGATAGTTCCCATGCAAATTAACTTTAACGGTCCCCACGGGGACAACGGTGCCGGCTCCAGCCGGTTGCAAATCACACGGTGAATCAGGTGAAGTACTCGGTCATTTTCATTTTCATCATTTCAAACTTTTTCAAACAACACAACAAAGGTGGTCCCAACGGGGACTGTGCAGCGGCACTCCGCTACCTTTTTCGGCTCAACAGTCCATTCTCACTCGTGGGGCTCTAGTGCCACCTTCACATGGTGCACCGTTCTGGACCCCAATGGTAGCTCGCTGCAGGCGATCTTCTTCCATATACATGCGGGCATGCACATCCGCTCTACACCCCTCTCGGGCATCGATCTCCCTGCGCAGCTGCTGTTGCCGCCGCTCCCAGCCGGGAGCACTTTCTGTTTGCTCCGGTTCAGCGTGTGCGAGGGACGGACCCAGCCAGAGTCCCTCCGTGTCGGCTGCGACCGGCACCTTCAGTAATGAGGGACCCCGCTGTGACATGGCCTGCTCTGCCTTCTGGCAGCTGCATCCCCGCCGTGCCTCCGGTGCATCTTTGCTGACGGACTCAGCCTTCGGCTTCTTCCATAGAGGCAATTCAGGGGGTTTACGGGCTTCTGCTGCAGATCGGTCCGCCGGGGCGGATTGGCAGGGTACCGCTACCGGTGGTGGTGGTAGCGGGCCTAGTGGCGGGGCAGCAGCAGCTAACACGGGTAGCGGGGGAGGCAGCAGGGTGAACGGGTGTAGGCCGGGCCCCTCAGCCGCAGCGGCCGATCCCTCGGGAATACAGGGACGTGGGTCTCTTACCCGTTCCTCCAAATCTTCCTCCTCCTCGCATCTCCGCACAGCAGCCACCACGTCCGCCATGTCGGCCTCCCGCTCCTCCAGGAGGAGCTGCCTGTGGACCTGCAGACTGCTGCTTAGTTGGACGGTCCGGACTTCCACCCACGCCGCCATGCCAGGCGCGGGGACCACGGTGTTGTTGGTCGGACTCAGCATCTTTAGCAGCGGCCTCTTCCAGGAACCAGTAAATGGCCGCAGGGTCTTGGCATCCCTGCTTCCATAGCCGCGCTTACATGCGGCCAGCCGCCATTTCGTCCCCCTTAGCTCTTTCCGGCCCCTCCTCTCTCGGGGCGGGGTTTTGGCCTTCGTGCCTCTACTGCTCGAGAAGACGCTCGAGCGGGAACTTTTCGCGCCAAAGATGGCGGCTTCTGAAATTTTTCTGCCGGATGCCTCCGGCGGTAACAAGGCGCACCTCTACCTGACGGCAGAGCGGTAAGATCCTGTTCGTGACGCCAAGTTGTCGCGGGCGGGGAGGAGGGTGTCAGCACACCGCGCTCACCCCTTCTGCTCGGGTCCGGCAGCTGCTCCTGGTGGCTCGAGCTGTGGGCCGGATCCCGGGGTGTCTCGAGCGACACTCCTCGCCCGTGAGTGAAAGGGGGTGTTTGTTGGGTGTGGGGATTGTTATAGTTCGTGACGCCACCCACGGTTGTGGTGATTGCACCACCGCTGCTCAGTGTGGGGGTCCCGGGGATGGTGATGCGGAGCAGCCAGGTGTTGTGTTGCCCCTCCGTGGGTAGGGGTTGGTGATCCCGGGGCCCGGTGATGAGATGTGAAGTGTAGGGCCTGGAGGGCGCAGGGACGCGGGGGCAGCGCTGTGCCTTGCGGCACTATGGTACTCACTCAGCCTGACACACGGACACAGTTTGTACGGTAAACCAACGGCTGGTAGGACGGTCCCACAGACGGCTGCACCTGCACTCCCGGTAGGTAACGGTGACGTTTCTCTTCCTTGCACCTATGTTGTCTGATGGTAGCGGTGGATTCCCTCCGGTTACCCGCTCCCCGACTGCAATCTGGGCCGGAGGAGCTCTACACTTTGCCCGCAGGCGCTGGCCCTGGGGAAACTGGTGCCTTGGCGGTTGCGGTGTCTCCCCGGTAATGGTCGGGCTGTTGCCGTCAATCGGGACTTGGTTGCTGGGGGATCTGCGTCCCCGTCACTGACGGATTTGGCAAATCTGGCGACTCCTAGCCTTGCCGGGGTCCGAGAGGCCCCTGCCCTGGTGCTGACTGTCCTTCGGAACACTGCTCCAGACCACCGGGCACACAGCCAACGGGGTCCTTCCAGGAACTTCCAAACTGTCCCCCTCCAAACAGTCACCGCCGTCGCTGACCTTGCTGTTCTAGCCCTACACACAGCTGGGCTCTCAGGCTTTGCACACTCCCTGCGCTGTCACCACTTCTTGCTTTCCTCCTTTACTCCTTTTCTTTCCTCCACTTTCACTTCTTGGTTGTTTACTCTAGCCCCTGCCTGGGCTACTCCTCACTCCTTTCACTTCCTCCTCCCTGACAGTTCTCTCTCTCCACTCTAACTGCCTGGTTACTTCCTGCCTCCAGAGTTGTGAGCTCCTTGGTGGGCGGAGCCAACCGCCTGGCCCACCCCTTGGTGTGCATCATCAACCTCTGGAGGAAGGCAACAAGGATTTCTGGTTAGCAGGTGTGCCTACCTGAAGTGTGGGGTGTGGTGGTGTGTGACCTGTGTCCCCTGGCTTGCCCAGGGCGACACATACGCATCCCTGGAGGCGCTCTGTTTTCCTTCCTGCAGAGGACATTACCTGGCCGGACGCGCTCGGAGGTGCTCTCAATGTGAAGGAGCGTCTCTCCTCCCAGGACTCTCCTGTTAGAGCTGCTATTAATTATCATTTCCACCATTGCTTTGTCTTCTCGTTACAGAGACGCACAGAACAGCGGATTTATTAAACGCCGTGGTTTGATGTCAATGGTAGACGCGTTGTTTCATCTCCTCTCGGCTTCTCCCGCTGAGCGCCTCTCACAGACGCGGAAATTAATTACATAGCAACAAAGTGTAACGGATACTAAAGGGACAAGGCGCGGCCGCTCGCAGCGCTGAACTATGTGTGAAATAAACGGAGACACTGTCACTTTACTGCTCTGTTAGTGGATGGTTTGCACAGTGATGAGACACCGACCAGCGGGGGATCGTTAGTACATCTCCAATGATGATAAAGGTTATTCAGAGTTTGGAGTTTATCACTGTCCCGGGTGACAGACAGTCCTGTGGTGTCCGGTTATAGAAGGTCACAGCGTTTGGCTGCACAAACTGCTCCCTGACCTTCCATTATTTCTGATTTGTGGTTGTTGCAGTTCCTCTCCCTGAGTCGTCTGGAGATAAGTTATGTGTTCACTTTCCCCCTGTTTGTTATCCCTGTGTCTTCTTTAGAGCTTTTTGGGGTTGACTAAGTGCTCATCCCATCCGTTCCCTACCTAGGGCCAATTTCAGAATCAGCCAAGGCCAGGTATCCGGCTCGGCGCATAGGTGCGAAACCTACAGACCCCTTTAAATATTTCACTCTTTGTTTCATTGCAGCCATTTGGTAAATTCTCAGTAATGTACACTCTGCACCCCATCCCCCATTTTGTCAGAAACCCCCTCCCGCCAGAAATGTAGAAATTTTTGCAAATTTATTAAACAAGAAAAACTGAAATATCACATGGTCATAAGTATTCAGCCCCTTTGCTCAGACGCTCATATGTAAGTCACATGCTCTCCATTTCCTTGTGATCCTCTTTGAGACGGTTCCACTCCTTCATTGGGGTCCAGCTGTGTGTAATTAAACTGATAGGACATGATTTGGAAAGGCGCACACCTGTCTATATAAGACCTCACAGCTCACACTGCAGGTCACACCAAAGGAGAATCATGAGGTCAAAGGAATTGCTCAAGGAGCTCAGAGACAGAATTGTGGCAAGGCACAGATCTGGCCAAGGTTACAAATTAATTTCTGCAGTGCTCAAGGTTCCTAAGAGCACAGTGACCTCCATAGTCCTTAAATAGAAGAAGTTTGGGACCACAAGAACTCTTCCTAGACCTGGCCGTCCAGCTAAACTGAGCAATCGTGGGAGAAGAGCCTTGGCGAGAGAGGTAAATAAGAACCCCAAGATCACTGTGGCTGAGCTCCAGAGATGCAGCAGGGAGATGGGAGAAAGTTCCACAAAGTCACCTATCACTGCAGCCTCCACCAGTCGGGCCTTTATGGCAGAGTGGCCTGGCGAAAGCCTCTCCTCAGTGCAAGACATACGAAAGCTGCATAGAGTTTGCAAAACAACACATGGAGGACCCCCAGACTATGAGAAATAAGATCCTCTGGTCTGATGAGACGAAGATAGGACTTTCAGGTGATAATTCTAAGCGGTATGTGTGGAGAAAACCAGACACTGCTCATCACTGGCCCAATACAATCCCCACAGTGAGACATGGTGGTGGCAGCATCATGCTATGGAGGCAGGGACAGGACGACTGGTTACAATTGAAGGAAAGATTAATGTATAATTGAAGGAAAGATGATTACGGCCAAGTACAGAGAGATCCTGGAAGAAAACCTCTTCCAGATGCTCTGGACCTCAGACTTGGCCGAAGGTTCACCTTCTAACAAGACGATGACCCTAAGCACACAGCTAGAATAACAAAGGAGCGGCTTCAGAACAACTCTGTGACCACTCTTGACCTGCTCAGCCAGACCCATGACCTAAACCCAATTGAGCATCTCTGGAGAGACCTGAAAATGGCATCCACCAACGATCACCATCCAACCTTACGGAGGATTTGCAAGGAAGAATGGCCGAGGATCCCCAAATCCAGGATCCCAAGAAGACTCATGGCTGTTCTAGCTCAAAAGGGAGAAAATTATAACAGTATGAACTGTGGAGGAGAAGCACAATAGGGTCTTATCCAACAAAAACGTAAGGTAATGAAGGTAGAAAACTCACTTATAAGGGTTGTGCCAGTCACAACCTGTATACTCGTATATAGCCGGCGGTAGAAAAGCTGCAGCCCCGGGTGTAGTGATTCAAGGGTTGAGAAAGGAAAGGTGTTGTAGTGCCGCGCTATTCACCACTCCAGAAATTATGATCGATTAATGTCTTTTTATTTTCATGCACAGATCAACGCGTTTCAGGGGTACTCAGCTCCCTTCATCAGGACATCAGGCAAAAGAACATCAAATCTCTGTGTTAATCCATCTGATAGTCCGATTTTGATAAAGGCCTGGGGCCGAAACGTCAAAAACTGTTTGCGGACCGTTTTACACCTATTTCACTGAATAAAGAATCTATAAGAATATCCATTCCTTGTTTTTCTTATTGGGGTTCTATGAGTGCCGGAGTTCTTTTTCTTTTTTGTTCTAATTTTCTCCTGAGCACCTACTTGGTGATGCGGGGTCTCTCCAAATAAATATTTCCTATACATCACACTGTCTCTGCAGGTCCAGCACTTCCTCATATTTTACACAAACTCTGTAGGTCCAGCACCTCCTCATATATCACACTGACTCTGCAGGTCCAGCACCTCCTCATATATCACACTGACTCAGCAGGTCCAGCACCTCCTCATTTATCACTCTGACGCTGCAGGTCCAGCACCTCCCTATATATCTGTCATGCTAGGTATTGGGAAATACCGAACGAATGGTGACAATGGAGGAGAGGGAAGCGGGAAACCCTGTGTCTAGGTGAGGGGAAGATGGTGACACCTGATAAAATTTTCTGCTCACCACTGGCTCCCCTGATGTCCCTAGATAGGTTCTGCACCTATACGTCGAGTAAGATACCTGTCTGACTTTGAACTGAGCCCTAGATTAAAGAATGGGTGGGATGAGCGCTAGTCAATCCCACTAGGTCGTAAAGAACCCACAGAGAAAACAAACAGAGAAAACGTATCTCCAAGATGACTTAGGGAGAGGAACAGCAACACAAAGCGTTTCTCCGGATGAATACACGCTGACTGCCTACAATCAGGGCTGTGTAGAAACCTAACTCTATCAGCAGCAATTTACCAAGAGGAATTGCAAATATATGAAGAAGCAGAGGGTGAGGGATGATGGTTAGGAGATGAAAGAAAAAAGATCTCCACGGGGTGCTAAAGGGGAAAGAGAAAAACCCGACAGAGTAGACACACAAAACTCCATTCACTCCACAGAGGGAAGGATGGAAAATCAAGGAAGGATTTGTGCGGACAAATGCAGTGACCTTCTACAGCCAGGCACCACAAGGTTGTCTGTCAATCATGACACATCTGTGACAATATCTACTGACAGCAAGTCAAACACCTATCTCTTGAACCTTTGGATTATTATTCACAGAATGAGGCTACCACTCGCATTGTTAATGTGTTCCAGCATTGCAGTAGCACACCACACTCAGATTAGACCTTGTTCCAGCATTGCAGTAGCATACCACACTCAGATTAGACCTTGTTCCAGCATTGCAGTAGCACACCACACTCAGATTAGACCTTGTTCCAGCATTGCAGTAGCACACCACACTCAGATTAGACCTTGTTCCAGCATTGCAGTAGCACACCACACTCAGATTAGACCTTGTTCCAGCATTGCAGTAGCACACCACACTCAGATTAGACCTTGTTCTAGCATTGCAGTAGCACACCACACTCAGATTAGACCTTGTTCCTGCATTGCAGTAGCACACCACACTCAGATTAGACCTTGTTCCAGCATTGCAGTAGCACACCACACTCAGATTAGACCTTGTTCCAGCATTGCAGTAGCACACCACACTCAGATTAGACCTTGTTCCAGCATTGCAGTAGCACACCACACTCAGATTAGACCTTGTTCCAGCATTGCAGTAGCACACCACACTCAGATTAGATCTTGTTCCAGCATTGCAGTAGCACACCACACTCAGATTAGACCTTGCTCCAGCATTGCAGTAGCACACCACACTCAGATTAGACCTTGTTCCAGCATTGCAGTAGCACACCACACTCAGATTAGACCTTGTTCCAGCATTGCAGTAGCACACCACACTCAGATTAGACCTTGCTCCAGCATTGCAGTAGCCCACCACACTCAGATTAGACCGTGTTCCAGCATTGCAGTAGCCCACCACACTCAGATTAGACCTTGTTCCAGCATTGCAGTAGCACACCACACTCAGATTAGACCTTGTTCCAGCATTGCAGTAGCACACCACACTCAGATTAGACCTTGTTCCAGCATTGCAGTAGCACACCACACTCAGATTAGACCTTGTTCCAGCATTGCAGTAGCACACCACACTCAGATTAGACCGTGTTCCAGCATTGCAGTAGCACACCACACTCAGATTAGACCTTGTTCCAGCATTGCAGTAGCACACCACACTCAGATTAGACCTTGTTCCAGCATTGCAGTAGCACACCACACTCAGATTAGACCTTGTTCCAGCATTGCAGTAGCACACCACACTCAGATTAGACCTTGTTCCAGCATTGCAGTAGCACACCACACTCAGATTAGACCTTGCTCCAGCATTGCAGTAGCACACCACACTCAGATTAGACCTTGTTCCAGCATTGCAGTAGCACACCACACTCAGATTAGACCTTGTTCCAGCATTGCAGTAGCACACCACACTCAGATTAGACCTTGTTCCAGCATTGCAGTAGCACACCACACTCAGATTAGACCTTGTTCCAGCATTGCAGTAGCACACCACACTCAGATTAGACCTTGTTCCAGCTTTACAGTAGCACACCACACTCAGATTAGACCTTGTTCCAGCATTGCAGTAGCACACCACACTCAGATTAGACCTTGTTCCAGCATTGCAGTAGCACACCACACTCAGATTAGACCGTGTTCTAGCATTGCAGTAGCACACCACACTCAGATTAGACCTTGTTCCAGCATTGCAGTAGCACACCACACTCAGATTAGACCGTGTTCCAGCATTGCAGTAGCACACCACACTCAGATTAGATCTTGTTCCAGCATTGCAGTAGCACACCACACCCAGATTAGACCTTGTTCCAGCATTGCAGTAGCACACCACACTCAGGTTAGACTTTATTCCAGCATTGCAGTAGCACACCACACTCAGATTAGACCTTGTTCCAGCATTGCAGTAGCACACCACACTCAGATTAGACCTTGTTCCAGCATTGCAGTAGCACACCACACTCAGATTAGACCTTGTTCCAGCATTGCAGTAGCACACCACACTCAGATTAGACCTTGTTCCAGCATTGCAGTAGCACACCACACTCAGATTAGACCGTGTTCCAGCATTGCAGTAGCACACCACACTCAGATTAGACCTTGCTCCAGCATTGCAGTAGCACACCACACTCAGATTAGACCTTGTTCTAGCATTGCAGTAGCACACCACACTCAGATTAGATCTTGTTCCAGCATTGCAGTAGCACACCACACTCAGATTAGACCTTGTTCCAGCATTGCAGTAGCACACCACACTCATATTAGACCTTATTCCAGCATTACAGTAGCACACCACACTCAGATTAGACCTTGTTCTAGCATTGCAGTAGCACACCACACTCAGATTAGATCTTGTTCCAGCATTGCAGTAGCACACCACACTCAGATTAGACCTTGTTCCAGCATTGCAGTAGCACACCACACTCAGATTAGACCTTGTTCCAGCATTGCAGTAGCACACCACACTCAGATTAGACCGTGTTCCAGCATTGCAGTAGCACACCACACTCAGATTAGACCTTGCTCCAGCATTGCAGTAGCACACCACACTCAGATTAGATCTTGTTCCAGCATTGCAGTAGCACACCACACTCAGATTAGACCTTGTTCCAGCATTACAGTAGCACACCACACTCAGATTAGACCTTGTTCTAGCATTGCAGTAGCACACCACACTCAGATTAGACCTTGTTCCAGCATTGCAGTAGCACACCACACTCAGATTAGACCTTGTTCCAGCATTGCAGTAGCACACCACACTCAGATTAGACCTTGATCCGGCATTGCAGTAGCACACCACACTCATATTAGACCTTATTCCAGCATTACAGTAGCACACCACACTCAGATTAGACCTTGTTCCAGCATTGCAGTAGCACACCACACTCATATTAGACCGTGTTCCAGCATTGCAGTAGCACACCACACTCAGATTAGACCGTGTTCCAGCATTACAGTAGCACACCACACTCAGATTAGACCTTATTCCAGCATTACAGTAGCACACCACACTCAGATTAGACCTTATTCCAGCATTGCAGTAGCACACCACACTCAGATTAGACCGTGTTCCAGCATTGCAGTAGCACACCACACTCAGATTAGATCTTGTTCCAGCATTGCAGTAGCACACCACACTCATATTAGACCTTATTCCAGCATTACAGTAGCACACCACACTCAGATTAGACCTTGTTCTAGCATTGCAGTAGCACACCACACTCAGATTAGACCTTGTTCCAGCATTGCAGTAGCACACCACACTCAGATTAGACCTTGTTCCAGCATTGCAGTAGCACACCACACTCAGATTAGACCTTGTTCCGGCATTGCAGTAGCACACCACACTCATATTAGACCTTATTCCAGCATTACAGTAGCACACCACACTCAGATTAGACCTTGTTCCAGCATTGCAGTAGCACACCACACTCATATTAGACCGTGTTCCAGCATTGCAGTAGCACACCACACTCAGATTAGACCGTGTTCCAGCATTACAGTAGCACACCACACTCAGATTAGACCTTATTCCAGCATTACAGTAGCACACCACACTCAGATTAGACCTTATTCCAGCATTGCAGTAGCACACCACACTCAGATTAGACCGTGTTCCAGCATTGCAGTAGCACACCACACTCAGATTAGACCTTGTTCCAGCATTGCAGTAGCACACCACACTCAGATTAGACCGTGTTCCAGCATTGCAGTAGCACACCACACTCAGATTAGACCTTATTCCAGCATTGCAGTAGCACACCACACTCAGATTAGACCTTATTCCAGCATTACAGTAGCACACCACACTCAGATTAGACCTTATTCCAGCATTGCAGTAGCACACCACACTCAGATTAGACCGTGTTCCAGCATTGCAGTAGCACACCACACTCAGATTAGACCTTGTTCCAGCATTGCAGTAGCACACCACACTCAGATTAGACCGTGTTCCAGCATTGCAGTAGCACACCACACTCAGATTAGACCTTATTCCAGCATTGCAGTAGCACACCACACTCAGATTAGACCTTGTTCCAGCATTGCAGTAGCACACCACACTCAGATTAGACCGTGTTCCAGCATTACAGTAGCACACCACACTCAGATTAGACCGTGTTCCAGCATTGCAGTAGCACACCACACTCAGATTAGACCGTGTTCCAGCATTGCACTAGCACACCACACTCAGATTAGACCGTGTTCCAGCATTACAGTAGCACACCACACTCAGATTAGACCGTGTTCCAGCATTGCAGTAGCACACCACACTCAGATTAGACCTTGTTCCAGCATTGCAGTAGCACACCACACTCAGATTAGACCGTGTTCCAGCATTGCAGTAGCACACCACACTCAGATTAGACCGTGTTCCAGCATTGCAGTAGCACACCACACTCAGATTAGACCGTGTTCCAGCATTGCAGTAGCACACCACACTCAGATTAGACCTTATTCCAGCATTGCAGTAGCACACCACACTCAGATTAGACCTTGTTCCAGCATTGCAGTAGCACACCACACTCAGATTAGACCGTGTTCCAGCATTACAGTAGCACACCACACTCAGATTAGACCGTGTTCCAGCATTGCAGTAGCACACCACACTCAGATTAGACCGTGTTCCAGCATTGCAGTAGCACACCACACTCAGATTAGACCGTGTTCCAGCATTGCAGTAGCACACCACACTCAGATTAGACCGTGTTCCAGCATTGCAGTAGCACACCACACTCAGATTAGACCGTGTTCCAGCATTACAGTAGCACACCACACTCAGATTAGACCGTGTTCCAGCATTGCAGTAGCACACCACACTCAGATTAGACCTTGTTCCAGCATTGCAGTAGCACACCACACTCAGATTAGACCGTGTTCCAGCATTGCAGTAGCACACCACACTCAGATTAGACCCTGTTCCAGCATTGCAGTAGCACACCACACTCAGATTAGACCTTATTCCAGCATTGCAGTAGCACACCACACTCAGATTAGACCGTGTTCCAGCATTGCAGTAGCACACCACACTCAGATTAGACCCTGTTCCAGCATTGCAGTAGCACACCACACTCAGATTAGACCGTGTTCCAGCATTGCAGTAGCACACCACACTCAGATTAGACCGTGTTCCAGCATTGCAGTAGCGACAACGAGCTTGACGAGCTTTACACCGTCAGCAGATGCCTGGCATTGTACACACAGATCTAAGACTTGTATACAGCTCCTCCATAGTCCAGTCACACCTGGCTGTATACAGCACCTGCAGACTCCTGGCATTGAACGTGCTGATCGCTGGTTTGTGTCCCACGTCTCCAGCCCATCTCCAGAAGCCCCCGGTGCACAGTACTTATGCTGGTGTCACCTCCAAAGCATGGAGTAGTGTTGGACATATCGCCGGTGCAGGCACACAGGGGCCTCGAGGTTCAGGGGGCCCTTGTCAGACTGTCGTCATCACACAAGCATGCCGGGCAGGGAGCGAACCTGCAGCTCCATACAGTGCAGGTGCCAGAATGCAGGCGTCTGTTCTTTGCTCCCTGCCCGCACTTTCTCTATGACACCTGTGTAGTATATTACAGGTGTAGTATATGGGGGTGTAGTATATTACAGGTGTATTATATGGGGGTGTAGTATATTACAGGTGTAGTATATGGGGGTGTAGTATATGGGGGTGTAGTATATTACAGGTGTAGTATATGGGGGTGTAGTATATTACAGGTGTATTATATGGGGGTGTAGTATATTACAGGTGTAGTATATGGGGGTGTAGTATATGGGGGTGTAGTATATTACAGGTGTAGTATATGGGGGTGTAGTATATGGGGGTGTAGTATATTACAGGTGTAGTATATGGGGGTGTAGTATATTACAGGTGTATTATATGGGGGTGTAGTATATTACAGGTGTAGTATATTACAGGTGTAGTATATGGGGGTGTAGTATATTACAGGTGTAGTATATGGGGGTGTAGTATATTACAGGTGTAGTATATGGGGGTGTAGTATATTACAGGTGTAGTATATGGGGGTGTAGTATATTACAGGTGTATTATATGGGGGTGTAGTATATTACAGGTGTAGTATATTACAGGTGTAGTATATGGGGGTGTAGTATATTACAGGTGTAGTATATGGGGGTGTAGTATATTACAGGTGTAGTATATGGGGGTGTAGTATATTACAGGTGTAGTATATGGGGGTGTAGTATATTACAGGTGTAGTATATGGAGAGAGTAGTGATGTAGTATATTCCAGGTGTAGTATATGGGGGGTTTAGTGATGTACTATACTACAGGTGTAGTATATGTGAGGTGTAGTGATATAGTATATGTGGAGACACAGGGGTCAGTGGGTGCTCTCCTGTGGAGACACGGGGGTCAGTGGGTGCTCTCCTGTGGAGACACGGGGGTCAGTGGGTGCTCTCCTGTGGAGACACGGGGGTCAGTGGGTGCTCTCCTGTGGAGACACGGGGGTCAGTGGGTGCTCTCCTGTGGAGACACGGGGGTCAGTGGGTACTCTCCTGTGGAGACACGGGGGTCAGTGGGTGCTCTCCTGTGGAGACACGGGGGTCAGTGGGTGCTCTCCTGTGGAGACACGGGGGTCAGTGGGTACTCTCCTGTGGAGACATGGGGGTCAGTGGGTGCTCTCTTGTGGAGACACGGGGGTCAGTGGGTGCTCTCTTGTGGAGACACAGGGGTCAGTGGGTGCTCTCCTGTGGAGACACGGGGGTCAGTGGGTGCTCTCCTGTGGAGACACGGGGGTCAGTGGGTGCTCTCTTGTGGAGACACGGGGGTCAGTGGATGCTCTCCTGTGGAGACACGGGGATCAGTCGGTGCTCTCTTGTGGAGACACGGGGGTCAGTGGGTGCTCTCCTGTGAGACATGGGTGTCAGTGGGTGCTCTCTTGTGGAGACACAGGGGTCAGTGGGTGCTCTCCTGTGGAGACATGGGGGTCAGTGGGTGCTCTCCTGTGGAGACACGGGGGTCAGTGGGTGCTCTCCTGTGGAGACACGAGGGTCAGTGGGTGCTCTCCTGTGGAGACACGGGGGTCAGTGTGTGCTCTCCTGTGGAGACACGGGGGTCAGTGGGTGCTCTCCTGTGGAGACACGAGGGTCAGTGGGTGATCTCCTGTGGAGACACGGGGGTCAGTGGGTGATCTCCTGTGGAGAGACGGGGGTCAGTGGGTGCTCTCCTGTGGACACACGGGGGTCAGTGGGTGATCTCCTGTGGAGACACGGGGGTCAGTGGGTGCTCTCTTGTGGAGACACGGGGGTCAGTGGGTGCTCTCTTGTGGAGACACGGGGGTCAGTGGGTGCTCTCCTGTGAGACATGGGAGTCAGTGGGTGCTCTCCTGTGGAGACACTGGGGTCAGTGGGTGCTCTCTTGTGGAGACACGGGGGTCAGTGGGTGCTCTCATGTGAGACACTGGGGTGAGTGGGTGCTCTCCTGTGGAGACACGGGGGTCAGTGGGTGCTCTCCTGTGGAAACATGGGGGTCAGTGGGTGCTCTCCTGTGGAGACACGGGGGTCAGTGGGTGCTCTCCTGTGGACACACGGGGGTCAGTGGGTACTCTCTTGTGGAGACATGGGGTCAGTGGGTGCTCTCGTCTGCTGGCCCGTCCGCCATTAGAAAGACAGCGTGGCCCAGGGCTCACCCCAACTGAACGCCCGACCTCCTTAACCGTGGGCAGAGCACTAATGTAACCGGTAACAGAGTCTCCCCCTTCCGCTGGCTCACCAGGGATTGGAATGTCCGTGCCTCAGAGCTCCCGGGGCTACTTACTCCAATCCAGTAGCACCCACCGAGAATGGAATAACGCTGGATTTAGGAAGCTGGCTAAGGTCCGCAAACTCTGTAGACAGGTGACTGGATTGTCCCAAGCTGGATTCCTTCCTTAGGTAGTCCTTGATATCTCAGCCGAATCCTTCCATTCGATGCTGAAGTCCATATAGTATTATAATGCAGGTTCAGTTATGGCTTGCCAATCGGATCCGCAGGTCCTAGATTGGTAGCATGTAGCAAGAGTCTACCGGGCAATGGACAGTCCTCCTTCTTATACCCCTGAGCGCTCCACTCAGACCATTGGGGTCTTCACGATTGGTGGATAAGACTGGGCTCTTATTAACTAGATAATAAGCTGTATACAAAATATCTCTAGTAGTAATGGTCTCTGGCAGAGACGAGGGAGAGACAGCTAAGTTACATTGCATAATTGATTTGTCTGGGTGTCTGACCTTCACTGGCCAAGGCAATTAAATGAGTCAACAAGAACTGTAACACTAGACTCCTAAGAGTCTTGCAGAAATATTAAGGGACTTATCCCCCGTCTATAAACAAACTATCTTTATGTCTGGCTGAATTTTAGGAAATTTAACCCATGCTAGGCACTGACAGAGTCCATGTCGTCACAGTATATTACAGGTGCAGTATATGGGGGGTGTAGTGATGTAGTATATGGGGGTTGTAGTGATGTAGTATATGGGGGTGTAGTGATGTAGTATATGGGGGGGTGTAGTGATGTAGTATATTAAAGGTGTAGCATATGGGGATTTAGTGAGCTATATATGTTTACATATATATATATATATATATATATATATATATATGCAGCTTTGTTGCCATAAAAGAAGTGGGGGCCAGGCACAATTTCATACACAGGGGTCCCGAGCTGTCAGTGTCTTCTCCTGGCGTGGAGCTTTCTATTGAGAGATACAAAAGGGCAGGTGATTTCCATGCCCTCCAGCCCCCCGCGGACCCAGCCTCCGGGGTCCCTGCTCCGTGCCCTCCAGCCCCCCACGGACTCACCTTCTGGGGTCCCTTCTCCGTGCCCTCCATCCCCCCGCGGACTCAGCCTCTGGGGGCCTTGCTCCATGCCCTCCAGCCCCCCGCGGACTCACCCTCTGGGGTCCCTTCTCTATGCCCTCCATCCCCCCGCGGACTCACCCTCTGGGGTCCCTGCTCCGTGCCCTCCAGCCCCCCGCGGACTAACCCTCTGGGATCCCTTCTCCGTGCCCTCCATCCCCCCGCGGACTCAGCCTCTGGAGTCCCTTCTCAGTGCCCTCCAGACCCCTGCGGAGTCACCCTCTGGGGCCCCTTCCGTGCCCTGTAGCCCCACGTGAACTCAGCCTCTGGGGTCCCTGCTCCGTGCCCCCCAGCCTCCCGCGGACTCACCCTCTGGGGCCCCTTCCATTCCCTCCAGCCCCCGGTGGACTCACCTTCTGGGGTCCCTGATCCGTGCCCTCCAGCCCCCCGCGGACTAACCCTTTGGGGTTCCTGATCCGTGCCCTCCTGCCCACCGCGGACTCACCCTCTGGGGTCCCTGCTCTGTGCCCTCCAGCCCAATCGGACTCACCCTCTGGGGTCCCTGCTCTGTGCCCTCCAGTCCCCCGCGGACTCACCCTCTGGAGCCCCTCTCCATGCCCTCCAGCCCCCCGCGGACTCAGCCTCTGGGGTTCCTGCTCCGTGTCCTCCAGCCCCCCGCGGACTCACCCTCTGGGGCCCCTCTCCATGCCCTCCAGCCCCCCGCGGACTCACCCTCTGGGGCCCCTCTCCATGCCCTCCAGCCCCCCGCGGACTCAGCCTCTGGGGTTCCTGCTCCGTGCCCTCCAGCTCCCCGCGGACTCACTCTCTGGGGTTCCTGCTCCGTACCCTCCAGCCCCCCGCGGACTCACCCTTTGGGGTCACTGATCTGTGCCCTCCAGCCCCCCACGGACTCACCTTCTGGGGTCCCTTCTCCGTGCCCTCCATCCCCCCGCGGACTCAGCCTCTGGGGGCCTTGCTCCATGCCCTCCAGCCCCCCGCGGACTCACCCTCTGGGGTCCCTTCTCTATGCCCTCCATCCCCCCGCGGACTCACCCTCTGGGGTCCCTGCTCCGTGCCCTCCAGCCCCCCGCGGACTAACCCTCTGGGATCCCTTCTCCGTGCCCTCCATCCCCCCGCGGACTCAGCCTCTGGAGTCCCTTCTCAGTGCCCTCCAGACCCCTGCGGAGTCACCCTCTGGGGCCCCTTCCGTGCCCTGTAGCCCCACGTGAACTCAGCCTCTGGGGTCCCTGCTCCGTGCCCCCCAGCCTCCCGCGGACTCACCCTCTGGGGCCCCTTCCATTCCCTCCAGCCCCCGGTGGACTCACCTTCTGGGGTCCCTGATCCGTGCCCTCCAGCCCCCCGCGGACTAACCCTTTGGGGTTCCTGATCCGTGCCCTCCTGCCCACCGCGGACTCACCCTCTGGGGTCCCTGCTCTGTGCCCTCCAGCCCAATCGGACTCACCCTCTGGGGTCCCTGCTCTGTGCCCTCCAGTCCCCCGCGGACTCACCCTCTGGGGCCCCTCTCCATGCCCTCCAGCCCCCCGCGGACTCAGCCTCTGGGGTTCCTGCTCCGTGTCCTCCAGCCCCCCGCGGACTCACCCTCTGGGGCCCCTCTCCATGCCCTCCAGCCCCCCGCGGACTCACCCTCTGGGGCCCCTCTCCATGCCCTCCAGCCCCCCGCGGACTCAGCCTCTGGGGTTCCTGCTCCGTGCCCTCCAGCTCCCCGCGGACTCACTCTCTGGGGTTCCTGCTCCGTACCCTCCAGCCCCCCGCGGACTCACCCTTTGGGGTCACTGATCTGTGCCCTCCAGCCCCCCGCGGACTCACCCTCTGGGGTCCCTGCTACGTGCCCTCCAGCCCCCCGCGGACTCACCCGAAGGGGTCCCTGCTCCGTGCCCCCCAGCCCCCCGCGGACTCACCCTCTGGGGTCCCTGCTCCTGCTTTATATACACGCAGCCCGGCCCCAGTCTCCGGCTCGTCTCTCCGCTCCCGTCTATATGATGGATTTGTACCATGGTTGGATGTATAAATGTGTAGATGTGATTTCGATCACCGGGCGTCTGAGGTAAATGATTCCGTCCATGAACCGGCGGACGATTCATCTCAGAGTTAATGTTTGCTGATAATTATGGGAATTTTTCAAAAGTTTGTGACTCGTAATAACTCAGGAGGAGCGATGAAGACCTGAATCCATCTGAGCGGCGGCCATCCCTCATCCCACCGTGTGCCGCTCTGCTGTGAGGACACCGCGTCTCTGCAGCACAAATCCTCAATATACGAGCGGGAACCACGGGCAGAATCAGCGGGAAACCATGTAATATCCTCAACACCGGCTGTGTCCAGAGCAGTGAGACCATCAGTCAGGAACATTCACGGGTGGGACATTGTGAAGTACGGACTCTATGTCCTCACACGGCCCTGGAGCCGAGGCAGGTGTGGAACATCAATGGTTATCATTTGCAGCCCAATACGTTTCTAGCAGATCTTCTTTAGGTCTTTCCTTTCCATCGGACCATGTTTCAGACGAGGCTTTCATTCTTTATTTCGCAGACTCTTCCGGATTAATGGTTGTCTAGTTGAGTTGTCTTCTTTCCAGCCATCGATGAATTCCAATCTCACCTCCCGGTAACCTCATTACAGGAGGCTGATCTGGGGGCACTCGGTGACTGTGGACGAGCCCTGCGACCCCCAATACCATCCCCATGATACAATGTATCTGCAGAACCTCTGACCCTCCCTGCGGGATTCAGCTGGAAGAGTAATGAAGCCGAAGCCGTATAAACTCTGCCGAGACCCTCCATATGTTGTATTAGATTACGCACCGTCGTCATCTCTCCGCTCAGCACCTTAAGTAGCAGATGATGACACTGAGATCCTCAGATAAACTGGTTACTCGCAGCCAAGGAGAACTCGATGATCGAATCTCCCGACACAACCAGCTTACTTTCCCCGTCCTCCTGGAACATCATCTCATTCCGGAGCCACTTACCATTAGGATGTAATTATCAGTCCCAGAAATGGCATTACAGCTCGGTCTGCAAGGCCGGGGGCACATACTTATACCATACTTATACTGGGGCTGCCATGTTTTATGCATTTCTCACATTTTATTCTTATATTTTAGTCTATATTTTCCAAACAGACAAGTGGTGGAAGGTGATTTACTGCGATGTGTGAAGTATTGATTTATGATCATCTCAATGTTTGGGCGATTTGCTGAAATGCACTTGTCAAGAAAAGCGAAACACAAATATTCAGCTTATTTATATCTTCTCAGTTGCAAATAAGATGCGAGGTGCAGGACTAGATGACACTTCAGTAGTAAAGTCTGTCTGAGGATCCCCGACCTTCTATTCCTTCTACATGGACTTACAGCGGGGCCCCTGGGTTGTGTCCATGGAGTAGCTGCTGGCTGAAGGAGCGAGCCCAAGGCAAGAATAGTCAACTGAGTAACTGGAATGAAAGAAGCAGGAAACAAAACAGGAGGGTCACAATCTATCACTAGCACCGCCTGCAGAGTGATATATACACTATATACAGCGCTCCTATGTATAATGTCACTGGTGATCTCTGTAATATCTGTACCCTTACACTATACACTACATAGTATGTATATATATATATATATATATATATATATATATATATGTATATATATATATATATATATAGAGAGAGAGAGAGAGAGTGACTGTGTACGCATACATATATACAGAGCTGCTATGTATAATTTCACTGGTGATCACTGCATTAGTAGTATCTGTACATTATACACTATATACAGAGTTCCTCTGTATGATGTCACTTATAATCACTGTATTACCTATACTATATACAGAGCTCCTGTATATAATATCACTGATGATCCTATTATTACCTGTACACTATATAAAGAGCTTCTGTGTATAATGTCTAATGTCACTGTTGATTCCTGAATGATCTGTAGACTATACACTATATACATAGCTCCTGTGTTTAATGTTACTGGCGATTACTGTATTACCTGTACTCTAGACATTATATACAGAGCTTTTGTGTATAATGTCATTGTTGAACCCTGTATGAACTGTACACTATACACTATATACATAGCTCCTGTGTTTAATGTTACTGGCGATTACTGTATTACCTGTACTCTAGACATTATATACAGAGATTTTGTGTATAATGTCACTGTTGATCTCTGTATGACCTGTACACTATATACAGAGCTCCTGTGTTTAATGTTACTGTTGAACCCTGTATGACCTGTACACTATACACTATGTATATAGCTCCTGTGTTTAATGTCACTGGTGATTACTGTATTACCTGTACTCTAGACATTATATACAGAGCTTTTGTGTATATTGTCACTGTTGATCCCTGTATGACCTGTACACTATACACTATATACAGAGCTCCTGTGTTTATTGTCACTGGTGATTACTGTATTACCTGTACGCTAAGCATTATATACAGTGTTTGAGTATAATTTCACTGGTGATCACTGCATTAGTAGTATCTGTACATTATACACTATATACAGAGTTCCTCTGTATGATGTCACTTATAATCACTGAATTACCTATACTATATACTATATACAGAGCTCCTGTATATAATATCACTGATGATCCTATTATTACCTGTACATTATATAAAGAGCTTTTGTGTATAATGTCATTCCTGAATGACCTGTAGACTATACACTATGTACATAGCTCCTGTGTTTAATGTTACTGGCAATTACTATATTACCTGTACTGTAGACATTATATACAGAGCGTTTGTGTATAATGTCACTGTTGAACCTTGTATGACCTGTACACTATACACTTTTTACAGAGCTCCTGTGTTTAATGTCACTGGTGATTACTGCATTACCTGTACTCTACACATTATATACAGAGCATTTGAGTATAAGGTCACTGGTAATCCCTGTATTACATGCACCTAATACACTATATACAGAGCTCCTGTGTATAACGTCACTAGTGATGGCATTAGTGTTATTAGTATTGTGGCTTTTACTAATGATACAGGTTTGCAAGGGTAAAATTGTTTGAAAAGTAAGAGGTGATTTTTATGTTTTTATGTACTTTTGATCTCTGAACTCAAAATATCAATTTTTCACAAACACGGACGCCATAGGATTCTTCTTGCAGGACACCTTGACCCCTTTGAGTGACCTTTGGTGGATGATTTTGTTGTCACTAGATTGGTTAGATATTAATGGATGCTGTGCTGCGATTGGCTGCTCTGGGCAGACAAGATTGTCTTAAACTAGCTTCCAAAGGTTTGGGGTGGTGTCCATAGCAACCAATCAGAGCCCAGCTTTCAGTCCATCAGAGTGTGGCGCTGCACTCACCACATCGAAATGGCCTCAAGGGGGTGTCCTATTTAATCTGATGAGTTTTGCTACATTTGCGGTTGTTTTATAGTGAAGAGACGATGAAGGAACATTACAAACTTTGCTAGAAAGTATACTATGCGTACTTTGGTGTAAAACTAGGTGGTCAGGAAAGGTACTGAGTAGAGATGGGCGAAGCCGTAGGACAGTTATACTTAGAGTTGCCTGCAGGATTGTCTTATCTAATGGATGCGACAATCCTGGGCGGCTGCAGGCTGCTATTCTTAAGCTGGGGGGGGGCCCAATAAGCATGGGTCTCCCCAGCCTGAGAATACCAGCTCCCAGCTGTCAGCTTTATCATGGCTGGGTATAAAATTGGGGGTACCGCATGACACTTTTTTAAATTATTATTTTTTTAATAAATTAAAAAAAGGCCGCATGTGATTCCTCTTATATTGATACACAGCCAAGATAAGCGCAGGGCTGGGGGTCTGCAGCCTGTAGCCGTATACTTTATCTGTGCTGAGTATCATACTATAAACTATAGGGACAGCATGTGTGATTCCAACCAATCAAAGATGAAGTCACGAAGGCTGGGGGCGTGGTCTGACTGCAACCAATCAGAGATGCTGTCACACAGGCTGGGGGCGTGGTCTGACTGCAACCAATCAGAGATGTCACGAAGGCTGGGGGCGTGGTCTGACTCCAACCAATCAGAGATGCTGTCACACAGGCTAGGGGCGTGGTCTGACTGCAACCAATCAGAGATGTCACGAAGGCTGGGGGCGTGGTCTGACTCTAACCAATCAGAGATACTGTCACACAGGCTGGGGGCGTGGTCTGACTGCAACTAATCACAGATGCCAGGACTGCTGGTGGGCGGGGGAAGCAGTGAATATGTATGAGGGTTAATGAGCGGCCCTGGAAGCAGTGTTTCAGTCACGGGGAAGGTTGGGAAGTAGAACGCTTCTGCTTTATTCCTTATTTTCTTTCCTTTTCCTTTTTTAAAAAAATGTATCATTGGCCGATCTCAAAGACTAAAAGAGTTCCTGAGAAGTCCATGTTCAGGGTCAGGGCATGGACACAAGGAATCCGGCACAAACCCCGAACTTTATAGTTCTGGATCGTCCATCAGTAGTGTGGGCTCCACACGTCCTATGTTCTGTATGTGTAGAAGAAAGACCACAGTGATCAAAAGGAAAGGAAGAGAATCCACTTTGTCCGGAACCCGTAAAATCATAGCGATGACTCCTAACATTGTATGTGCAGCATAGACCATTAAAATAAGAAGGACATGATACACCCAAACCTCCCAGCAGAACTGTGAGTGCAGCTCCGGAGTATAATACAGGAGGTAACTCAGGATCAGTAATGTAATGTATGTACACAGTGACTGCACCAGCAGAATAGTGAGTGCAGCTCTGGAGTATAATACAGGAGGTAACTCAGGATCAGTAATGTATGTACACAGTGAGTGCACCAGCAGAATAGTGAGTGCAGCTCCGGAGTATAATACAGGAGGTAACTCAGATCAGTAATGTAATGTATGTACACAGTGACTGCACCAGCGAAATAGTGAGTGCTGCTCTGGAGTATAATACAGGAGGTAACTCAGGATCAGTAATGTATGTACACAGTGACTGCACCAGCAGAATAGTGAGTGCAGCTCTGGAGTATAATACAGGGGTAACTCAGGATCAGTAATGTATGTACACAGTGACTGCACCAGCAGAATAGTGAGTGCAGCTCTGGAGTATAATACAGGGGTAACTCAGGATCAGTAATGTAATGTATGTACACAGTGACTGCACCAGCAGAATAGTGAGTGCAGCTCTGGAGTATAATACAGGAGGTGACTCAGGATCAGTAATGTAATGTATGTACACAGTGACTGCTCCAGCAGAATAGTGAGTGCAGCTCTGGAGTATAATACAGGAGGTAACGCAGGATCAGTAATGTAATGTATGTACACAGTGACTGCACCAGCAGAATAGTGAGTGCAGCTCTGGGGTATAATACAGGCTCTCTCTCTGCTGGTGTTATGGGGTGATATTTCGGCGGGGTGTGTAATGATGGCGGAGGACGCGTCTGTTGATTATCGCTCGGAGCGGCTCCTGCAGGTTCAGACTTCACAATGTTTCTCTCATCACCTATAGTGAGACAACACATTTCGCATTTCCATAGTAACCTCGGTGTCCGCGTTGCGTTCTGCTGCCCTTCATCTCGGGGGTTTTATAGATTGTTTTTCTCTTCTCTCTTCTGCAGGATGTTATCACAGATGAGCAGGAGGTGAGATGCTCTGCGGGGAGCGCCGGAGCCTCTGCAGCCACAGAAAGAAAAGACACGGCTTCTCCATGGAGCAGATAATGGCGCGGGCCCTGGACGCCGGGGGCCCCCACTACACGCGGGATTTACTGCTGCAAACATATACAATGTATCAATGCTTTGAAAGTTTCCGCACTGACTCTGACCCTGTGCGCTTATCATTGCTTGCTCTGTCAAAACCAAAGTGACAACCCATCTGGCCGGCGTGTAGAGGTTGTCAGCGAGTCCTGTCCTCCTTATAATGGGGCTTATTAGGTGCATTGCCGGAGCTGTCATTCAGGAGTCTGGAAAGCTGGGTGACATTCAGGTGCCTGGCGCGCAGCCGTAGTTTCGGGCCGGTGGTCAGGGCTTCTTCTCCGCCATGCCGGGGTTATGGGATGAGACGTTTCCTCCTGGATCTGCTCGTGGTATGGACGCGTGCCGTGAGATTCTCCAGCAGCTGCTCCAGACGCGGCGGGGGCCCGGGGCGCTCCTTCTCCCGCGTCCCCCATATGCTGCGCGGATGGCCTCAGTTCTCGTGCCAGCTCCACTTGTTTTACATGTTCAAATGGCTTTTTACTTTTAATGAACAATCGCAAACAGAAGACACCGCTGCCGGGGAATGTGCGGACCGGGGGAGGGGGCCGGGGGCGACATCACGACTGGGAACAGAGCAAGAATCAAATGAAACATGTCTGTGCAGAGCGAGCGGTGAGTGGAGCGGACGCGGCCAGGTGAAGGTAGAGGACACAGCGCCATGTAACCGCAGGAAAGTGCAATATAACACACATACAATGTAACAAAATCAAAGCAACAATCGCACAGCAGCGGGGAAGTGAGGACACAAGATTACCAATGCTGAAGAGCCCGAAACACGTCTTTACAGAGCAAGCGGTGAGTGGAGCGGACGCGGCCAGGTGAAGGTAGAGGACACAGCGCCATGTAACCGCAGGAAAGTGCAATATAACACACATACAATGTAACAAAATCAAAGCAACAGCCGCACCGCAGCGGGGAAGTGAGGACACGAGATTACCAATGCTGAAGAGCCCGAAACACGTCTGTGCAGAGCGAGCGGTGAGTGGACCGGATGCGGCCAGGTGAAGGTAGAGGACACAGCGCCATGTAACCGCAGGAAAGTGCAATATAACACACATACAATGTAACAAAATCAAAGCAACAGCCGCACCGCAGCGGGGAAGTGAGGACACGAGATTACCAATGCTGAAGAGCCCGAAACACGTCTGTGCAGAGCGAGCGGTGAGTGGACCGGATGCGGCCAGGTGAAGGTAGAGGACACAGCGCCATGTAACCGCAGGAAAGTGCAATATAACACACATACAATGTAACAAAATCAAAGCAACAGCCGCACCGCAGCGGGGAAGTGAGGACACGAGATTACCAATGCTGAAGAGCCCGAAACACGTCTGTGCAGAGCGAGCGGTGAGTGGACCGGATGCGGCCAGGTGAAGGTAGAGGACACAGCGCCATGTAACCGCAGGAAAGTGCAATATAACACACATACAATGTAACAAAATCAAAGCAACAGCCGCACCGCAGCGGGGAAGTGAGGACACGAGATTACCAATGCTGAAGAGCCCGAAACACGTCTGTGCAGAGCGAGCGGTGAGTGGACCGGATGCGGCCAGGTGAAGGTAGAGGACACAGCGCCATGTAACCGCAGGAAAGTGCAATATAACACACATACAATGTAACAAAATCAAAGCAACAGCCGCACCGCAGCGGGGAAGTGAGGACACGAGATTACCAATGCTGAAGAGCCCGAAACACGTCTGTATGTGCAGAGCGAGCGGTGAGTGGACCGGACGCGGCCAGGTGAAGGTAGAGGATACAGCGCCATGTAACCGCAGGAAAGTGCAATATAACATACATGAAATGTAACAAAATCAAAGCAACAGCCGCACCGCAGCGGGGAAGTGAGGATGTGAGATTACCAATGCTGAAGAGCCCGAAACACGTCTGTACAGAGCGAGCGGTGAGTGGAGCGGACGCGGCCAGGTGAAGGTAGAGGATACAGCGCCATGTAACCGCAGGAAAGTGCAATATAACACACATACAATGTAACAAAATCAAAGCAACAATCGCACCACAGCGGGGAAGTGAGGACATGAGATTACCAATGCTGAAGAGCCCGAAACACGTCTGTACAGAGCGAGCGGTGAGTGGAGCGGACGCGGCCAGGTGAAGGTAGAGGACACAGCGCCATGTAACCGCAGGAAAGTGCAATATAACATACATACAATGTAACAAAATCAAAGCAACAATCGCACCACAGCGGGGAAGTGAGGACACGAGATTACCAATGCTGAAGAGCCCGAAACACGTCTGTATGTGCAGAGCGAGCGGTGAGTGGAGCGGACGCGGCCAGGTGAAGGTAGAGGACACAGCGCCATGTAACCGCAGGAAAGTGCAATATAACATACATACAATGTAACAAAATCAAAGCAACAGCCGCACCGCAGCGGGGAAGTGAGGACACGAGATTACCAATGCTGAAGAGCCCGAAACACGTCTGTACAGAGCGAGCGGTGAGTGGACCGGACGCAGCCAGGTGAAGGTAGAGGATACAGTGCCATGTAACCGCAGGAAAGTGCAATATAACACACATACAATGTAACAAAATCAAAGCAACAGCCGCACCGCAGCGGGGAAGTGAGGACACGAGATTACCAATGCTGAAGAGCCCGAAACACGTCTGTACAGAGCGAGCGGTGAGTGGAGCGGACGCGGCCAGGTGAAGGTAGAGGATATAGCGCCATGTAACCGCAGGAAAGTGCAATATAACACACATACAATGTAACAAAATCAAAGCAACAATCGCACCACAGCGGGGAAGTGAGGACATGAGATTACCAATGCTGAAGAGCCCGAAACACGTCTGTATGTGCAGAGCGAGCGGTGAGTGGAGCGGACGCGGCCAGGTGAAGGTGGAGGATACAGTGCCATGTAACCGCAGGAAAGTGCAATATAACACACATACAATGTAACAAAATCAAAGCAACAGCCGCACCGCAGCGGGGAAGTGAGGACACGAGATTACCAATGCTGAAGACCCCATAACACGTCTGTATGTGCAGAGCGAGCGGTGAGTGGAGTGGACGCGGCCAGGTGAAGGTAGAGGATACAGCGCCATGTAACCGCAGGAAAGTGCAATATAACACACATACAATGTAACAAAATCAAAGCAACAGCCGCACCGCAGCGGGGAAGTGAGGACACGAGATTACCAATGCTGAAGAGCCCGAAACACGTCTGTACAGAGCGAGCGGTGAGTGGACCGGACGCGGCCAGGTGAAGGTAGAGGATACAGCGCCATGTAACCGCAGGAAAGTGCAATATAACACACATACAATGTAACAAAATCAAAGCAACAATCGCACCACAGCGGGGAAGTGAGGACATGAGATTACCAATGCTGAAGAGCCCGAAACACGTCTGTATGTGCAGAGCGAGCGGTGAGTGGAGCGGACGCGGCCAGGTGAAGGTGGAGGATACAGTGCCATGTAACCGCAGGAAAGTGCAATATAACACACATACAATGTAACAAAATCAAAGCAACAGCCGCACCGCAGCGGGGAAGTGAGGACACGAGATTACCAATGCTGAAGACCCCATAACACGTCTGTATGTGCAGAGCGAGCGGTGAGTGGAGTGGACGCGGCCAGGTGAAGGTAGAGGATACAGCGCCATGTAACCGCAGGAAAGTGCAATATAACACACATACAATGTAACAAAATCAAAGCAACAGCCGCACTGCAGCAGGGAAGTGAGGACACGAGATTACCAATGCTGAAGAGCCCGAAACACGTCTGTACAGAGCGAGCGGTGAGTGGACCGGACGCGGCCAGGTGAAGGTAGAGGATACAGCGCCATGTAACCGCAGGAAAGTGCAATATAACACACATACAATGTAACAAAATCAAAGCAACAATCGCACCACAGCGGGGAAGTGAGGACATGAGATTACCAATGCTGAAGAGCCCGAAACACGTCTGTATGTGCAGAGCGAGCGGTGAGTGGAGCGGACGCGGCCAGGTGAAGGTAGAGGACACAGCGCCATGTAACCGCAGGAAAGTGCAATATAACATACATACAATGTAACAAAATCAAAGCAACAGCCGCACCGCAGCGGGGAAGTGAGGACACGAGATTACCAATGCTGAAGAGCCCGAAACACGTCTGTACAGAGCGAGCGGTGAGTGGAGCGGACGCGGCCAGGTGAAGGTAGAGGATACAACGCCATGTAACCGCAGGAAAGTGCAATATAACACACATACAATGTAACAAAATCAAAGCAACAATCACACAGCAGCGGGGAAGTGAGGACACGAGATTACCAATGCTGAAGAGCCCGAAACACGTCTGTGCAGAGCAAGCGGTGAGTGGAGCGGACGCGGCCAGGTGAAGGTAGAGGATACAGCGCCATATAACCGCAGGAAAGTGCAATATAACACACATACAATGTAACAAAATCAAAGCAACAATCGCACCACAGCGGGGAAGTGAGGACATGAGATTACCAATGCTGAAGAGCCCGAAACACGTCTGTATGTGCAGAGCGAGCGGTGAGTGGAGCGGACGCGGCCAGGTGAAGGTAGAGGATACAGCGCCATGTAACCGCAGGAAAGTGCAATATAACACACATACAATGTAACAAAATCAAAGCAACAATCGCACCACAGCGGGGAAGTGAGGACATGAGATTACCAATGCTGAAGAGCCCGAAACACGTCTGTATGTGCAGAGCGAGCGGTGAGTGGAGCGGACGCGGCCAGGTGAAGGTGGAGGATACAGCGCCATGTAAACGCAGGAAAGTGCAATATAACATACATACAATGTAACAAAATCAAAGCAACAGCCGCACCGCAGCGGGGAAGTGAGGACACGAGATTACCAATGCTGAAGACCCCATAACACGTCTGTATGTGCAGAGCGAGCGGTGAGTGGAGTGGACGCGGCCAGGTGAAGGTAGAGGATACAGCGCCATGTAACCGCAGGAAAGTGCAATATAACACACATACAATGTAACAAAATCAAAGCAACAATCACACCGCAGCGGGGAAGTGAGGACACGAGATTACCAATGCTGAAGAGCCCGAAACACGTCTGTACAGAGCGAGCGGTGAGTGGAGCTGACGCGGCCAGGTGAAGGTAGAGGATACAACGCCATGTAACCGCAGGAAAGTGCAATATAACACACATACAATGTAACAAAATCAAAGCAACAATCACACAGCAGCGGGGAAGTGAGGACACGAGATTACCAAAGGGGAAGAGCCCGAAACACGTCTGTACAGAGCGAGCGGTGAGTGGAGCGGACGCGGCCAGGTGAAGGTAGAGGATACAGTGCCATGTAACCGCAGGAAAGTGCAATATAACACACATACAATGTAACAAAATCAAAGCAACAATCACACCAAAGCGGGGAAGTGAGGACACGAGATTACCAATGCTGAAGAGCCCGAAACACGTCTGTGCAGAGCGAGCGGTGAGTGGAGCGGACGTGGCCAGGTGAAGGTAGAGGATACAGCGCCATGTAACCGCAGGAAAGTGCAATATAACACACATACAATGTAACAAAATCAAAGCAACAATCGCACCGTAGCGGGGAAGTGAGGACACGAGATTACCAATGCTGAAGAGCCCGAAACATGTCTGTGCAGAGCGAGCAATGAGTGGAGCGGACGCGGCCAGGTGAAGGTAGAGGATATAGCGCCATGTAACCGCAGGAAAGTGCAATATAACATACATACAATGTAACAAAATCAAAACAACAGTCGCACCGCAGCGGGGAAGTGAGGACACAAGATTACCAAAGGGGAAGAGTCTGAAACACATCTGTATGTGCAGAGCAAGCGGTGAGTGGAGCGGACGCGGGCAGGTGAAGGTAGAGGATACAACGCCATGTATCCACAGGAAAGTGCAATATAACATACATACAATGTAACAAAATCAAAGCAACAATCGCACCGCAGCGGGGAAGTGAGGACACGAGATTACCAATGCTGAAGAGCCCAAAACACGTCTGTGCAGAGCGAGCGGTGAGTGGAACGGATGCGGCCAGGTGAAGGTAGAGGATACAACGCCATGTAACCGCAGGAAAGTGCAAAATAACATACATACTATGGAACAAAATCAAAGCAACAGTCGCACCGCAGCGGGGAAGTGAGGACACAAGATTATCAATGCTGAAGAGCCCGAAACACGTCTGTGCAGAGCGAGCGGTGAGTGGAGCGGACGCAGCCAGGTGAAGGTAGAGGATACAGCGCCATGTAAACGCAGGAAAGTGCAATATAACATACATACAATGTAACAAAATCAAAGCAGCAATCGCACCGCAGCGGGGAAGTGAGGACACGAGATTACCAATGCTGAAGAGTCCGAAACACGTCTGTGCAGAGCGAGCGGTGAGTGGAGCGGACGCGGCCAGGTGAAGGTAGAGGATACAGTGCCATGTAAACGCAGGAAACTACAATATAACATACATAAAATGTAACAAAATCAAAGCAACAGCCGCACCGCAGCAGGGAAGTGAGAACACGAGATTACCAATGGGGAAGAGCCCGAAACAGATGAGTGACAGGTCCACAAGCAGCAGCTGCCATCACTGCCCCGACTCACAGGCACAGTGACTCTACTGCTTCACAGGCACAGTGACTCTCCTGCCTGACAGATACAGTGACTCTCCTGCCTCACAGACACAGTGACTCTCCTGCCTCACAGACACAGTGACTCTCCTGCCTCAGAGACACAGTGACTCTCCTGCCTCAGACACAGTGACTCTCCTGCCTCACAGACACAGTGACTCTCCTGCCTCACTGGCACAGTGACTCTCCTGCCTCACAGACACAGTGACTCTCCTGCCTCAGACACAGTGACTCTCCTGCCTCACAGACACAGTGACTCTCCTGCCTCAGACACAGTGACTCTCCTGCCTCACAGACACAGTGACTCTCCTGCCTCACTGGCACAGTGACTCTCCTGCCTCACAGACAGTGACTCTCCTGCCTCACAGACACAGTGACTCTCCTGCCTCAGACACAGTGACTCTCCTGCCTCACAGACACAGTGACTCTCCTGCCTCACAGTTACAGTGACTTTCCTGCATCACAGACACAGTGACTCTCCTACCGCACAGACACAGTGACTCTCCTGCCTCACAGACACAGTGACTCTCCTGCCTCAGAGACACAGTGACTCTCCTGCTTCACAGTTACAGTGACTTTCCTGCCTCACAGGAACAGTGACTCTCCTGCCTCACAGTTACAGTGACTTTCCTGCCTCACAGACACAGTGACTCTCCTGCCTCACAGACACAGTGACTCTCCTGCCTCAGAGACACAGTGACTCTCCTGCCTCAGACACAGTGACTCTCCTGCCTCACTGGCACAGTGACTCTCCTGCCTCACAGACACAGTGACTCTCCTGCCTCACAGGCACAGTGACTCTCCTGCCTCACTGGCACAGTGACTCTCCTGCCTCACAGACACAGTGACTCTCCTGCCTCACAGGCACAGTGACTCTCCTGCCTCACAGATACAGTGACTCTCCTGCCTCACAGACACAGTGACTCTCCTGCCTCACAGACACAGTGACTCTCCTGCCTCAGAGACACAGTGACTCTCCTGCCTCACTGGCACAGTGACTCTCCTGCCTCACAGACACAGTGACTCTCCTGCCTCACTGGCACAGTGACTCTCCTGCCTCACAGACACAGTGACTCTCCTGCCTCACAGGCACAGTGACTCTCCTGCCTCACAGATACAGTGACTCTCCTGCCTCACAGACACAGTGACTCTCCTGCCTCACAGACACAGTGACTCTCCTGCCTCAGAGACACAGTGACTCTCCTGCCTCAGACACAGTGACTCTCCCGCCTCACAGACACAGTGACTCTCCTGCCTCACTGGCACAGTGACTCTCCTGCCTCACAGACACAGTGACTCTCCTGCCTCACAGGCACAGTGACTCTCCTGCCTCACAGACACAGTGACTCTCCTGCCTCATAGACACAGTGACTCTCCTGCCTCACAGACACAGTGACTCTCCTGCCTCAGACACAGTGACTCTCCTGCCTCACAGACACAGTGACTCTCCTGCCTCACTGGCACAGTGACTCTCCTGCCTCACAGACAGTGACTCTCCTGCCTCACAGACACAGTGACTCTCCTGCCTCAGACACAGTGACTCTCCTGCCTCACAGACACAGTGACTCTCCTGCCTCACAGTTACAGTGACTTTCCTGCCTCACAGACACAGTGACTCTCCTACCGCACAGACACAGTGACTCTCCTGCCTCACAGACACAGTGACTCTCCTGCCTCAGAGACACAGTGACTCTCCTGCCTCACAGTTACAGTGACTTTCCTGCCTCACAGGAACAGTGACTCTCCTGCCTCACAGTTACAGTGACTTTCCTGCCTCACAGACACAGTGACTCTCCTACCTCACAGACACAGTGACTCTCCTGCCTCACAGGCACAGTGACTCTACTGCCTCACAGGCACAGTGACTCTCCTGCCTCACAGACACAGTGACTCTCCTGCCTCAGACACAGTGACTCTACTGCCTCACAGGCACAGTGACTCTCCTGCCTCACAGACACAGTGACTCTCCTGCCTCACAGGCACAGTGACTCTACTGCCTCACAGGCACAGTGACTCTCCTGCCTCACAGACACAGTGACTCTCCTGCCTCAGACACAGTGACTCTACTGCCTCACAGATACAGTGACTCTCCTGCCTCACAGGCACAGTGCCTCTACTGCCTCACAGACACAGTGACTCTCCTGCCTCACAGACACAGTGACTCTCCTGCCTCACAGACACAGTGACTCTCCTGCCTCATAGACACAGTGACTCTCCTGCCTCACAGACACAGTGACTCTCCTGCCTCAGACACAGTGACTCTCCTGCCTCACAGACACAGTGACTCTCCTGCCTCACTGGCACAGTGACTCTCCTGCCTCACAGACAGTGACTCTCCTGCCTCACAGACACAGTGACTCTCCTGCCTCAGACACAGTGACTCTCCTGCCTCACAGACACAGTGACTCTCCTGCCTCACAGTTACAGTGACTTTCCTGCCTCACAGACACAGTGACTCTCCTACCGCACAGACACAGTGACTCTCCTGCCTCACAGACACAGTGACTCTCCTGCCTCAGAGACACAGTGACTCTCCTGCCTCACAGTTACAGTGACTTTCCTGCCTCACAGGAACAGTGACTCTCCTGCCTCACAGTTACAGTGACTTTCCTGCCTCACAGACACAGTGACTCTCCTACCTCACAGACACAGTGACTCTCCTGCCTCACAGGCACAGTGACTCTACTGCCTCACAGACTCTACTGCCTCACAGGCACAGTGACTCTCCTGCCTCACAGACACAGTGACTCTCCTGCCTCAGACACAGTGACTCTACTGCCTCACAGATACAGTGACTCTCCTGCCTCACAGGCACAGTGCCTCTACTGCCTCACAGACACAGTGACTCTCCTGCCTCACAGACACAGTGACTCTCCTGCCTCAGACACAGTGACTCTCCTGCCTCACAGACACAGTGACTCTCCTGCCTCACTGGCACAGTGACTCTCCTGCCTCAGAGACACAGTGACTCTCCTACCGCACAGACACAGTGACTCTCCTGCCTCACAGGCACAGTGACTCTACTGCCTCACAGGCACAGTGACTCTCCTGCCTCACAGACACAGTGACTCTCCTGCCTCAGACACAGTGACTCTACTGCCTCACAGATACAGTGACTCTCCTGCCTCACAGGCACAGTGCCTCTACTGCCTCACAGACACAGTGACTCTCCTGCCTCACAGACACAGTGACTCTCCTGCCTCAGACACAGTGACTCTCCTGCCTCTCAGACACAGTGACTCTCCTGTCTCACAGACACAGTGACTCTCCTGCCTCACAGACACAGTGACTCTCCTGCCTCACTGGCATAGTGACTCTCCTGCCTCAGAGACACAGTGACTCTCCTGCCTCACAGGCACAGTGACTCTCCTGCCTCACAGTTACAGTGACTTTCCTGCCTCACAGACACAGTGACTCTCCTACCGCACAGACACAGTGACTCTCCTGCCTCACAGACACAGTGACTCTCCTGCCTCAGAGACACAGTGACTCTCCTGCCTCACAGACACAGTGACTCTCCTGCCTCACAGTTACAGTGACTTTCCTGCCTCACAGGAACAGTGACTCTCCTACTGCACAGACACAGTGACTCTCCTGCCTCACAGACACAGTGACTCTCCTGCCTCACAGACACAGTGACTCTCCTACCTCACAGGCACAGTGACTCTACTGCCTCACAGGCACAGTGACTCTCCTGCCTTACATATACAGTGACTTTCCTGCCTCACAGACACAGTGACTCTACTGCCTCACAGATACAGTGACTCTCCTGCCTCACAGACACAGTGACTCTCCTGCCTCACAGTTACAGTGACTCTCCTGCCTCACAGACACAGTGACTCTCCTACCGCACAGACACAGTGACTTTCCTGCCTCACAGGAACAGTGACTCTCCTGCCTCACAGTTACAGTGACTTTCCTGCCTCACAGACACAGTGACTCTCCTACCGCACAGACACAGTGACTCCCCTGCTTCACAGGCACAGTGACTCTCCTGCCTCAGACACAGTGACTGTACTGCCTCAGACACAGTGACTGTACTGCCTCACAGATACAGTGACTCTCCTGCCTCACAGGCACAGTGCCTCTACTGCCTCACAGACACAGTGACTCTCCTGCCTCACAGACACAGTGACTCTCCTGCCTCAGACACAGTGACTCTCCTGCCTCACAGACACAGTGACTCTCCTGCCTCACTGGCACAGTGACTCTCCTGCCTCAGAGACACAGTGACTCTCCTGCCTCACAGACACAGTGACTCTCCTACCGCACAGACACAGTGACTCTCCTGCCTCACAGTTACAGTGACTCTCCTGCCTAACAGACACAGTGACTCTCCTACCGCACAGACACAGTGACTCTCCTGCCTCACAGACACAGTGACTCTCCTGCCTCAGAGACACAGTGACTCTCCTGCCTCACAGTTACAGTGACTTTCCTGCCTCACAGGAACAGTGACTCTCCTGCCTCACAGTTACAGTGACTTTCCTGCCTCACAGACACAGTGACTCTCCTACCGCACAGACACAGTGACTCTCCTGCTTCACAGGCACAGTGACTCTCCTGCCTCAGACACAGTGACTGTACTGCCTCAGACACAGTGACTGTACTGCCTCACAGATACAGTGACTCTCCTGCCTCACAGGCACAGTGCCTCTACTGCCTCACAGACACAGTGACTCTCCTGCCTCACAGACACAGTGACTCTCCTGCCTCACAGACACAGTGACTCTCCTGCCTCACAGACACAGTGACTCTCCTGCCTCAGAGACAGAGTGACTCTCCTGCCTCACAGACACAGTGACTCTCCTACAGCACAGACACAGTGACTCTCCTGCCTCACAGGCAAAGTGACTCTACTGCCTCACAGGCACAGTGACTCTCCTGCCTCACAGACACAGTGACTCTCCTGCCTCAGACACAGTGACTCTACTGCCTCACAGATACAGTGACTTTCCTGCCTCACAGGCACAGTGCCTCTACTGCCTCACAGACACAGTGACTCTCCTGCCTCACAGACACAGTGACTCTCCTGCCTCAGACACAGTGACTCTCCTGCCTCTCAGACACAGTGACTCTCCTGCCTCACTGGCACAGTGACTCTCCTGGCTCAGAGACACAATGACTCTCCTGTCTCACAGACACAGTGACTCTCCTACCGCACAGACACAGTGACTCTCCTGCCTCACAGGCACAGTGACTCTACTGCCTCACAGGCACAGTGAATCTCCTGCCTCACAGACACAGTGACTCTCCTGCCTCAGACACAGTGACTCTACTGCCTCACAGATACAGTTACTCTCCTGCCTCACAGGCACAGTGCCTCTACTGCCTCACAGACACAGTGACTCTCCTGCCTCACAGACACAGTGACTCTCCTGCCTCAGACACAGTGACTCTCCTGCCTCTCAGACACAGTGACTTTCCTGCCTCACAGACACAGTGACTCTCCTGCCTCACAGACACAGTGACTCTCCTGCCTCACTGGCACAGTGACTCTCCTGCCTCAGAGACACAGTGACTCTCCTGCCTCAGAGGCACAGTGACTCTCCTGCCTCACAGTTACAGTGACTTTACTGCCTCACAGACACAGTGACTCTCCTACCGCACAGACACAGTGACTCTCCTGCCTCACAGACACAGTGACTCTCCTGCCTCAGAGACACAGTGACTCTCCTGCCTCACAGACACAGTGACTCTCCTGCCTCACAGTTACAGTGACTTTCCTGCCTCACAGGAACAGTGACTCTCCTACCGCTCAGACACAGTGACTCTCCTGCCTCACAGACAGAGTGACTCTCCTGCCTCACAGACACAGTGACTCTCCTACCTCACAGGCACAGTGACTCTACTGCCTCACATGCACAGTGACTCTCCTGCCTTACATATACAGTGACTTTCCTGCCTCACAGACACAGTGACTCTACTGCCTCACAGATACAGTGACTCTCCTGCCTCACAGGCACAGTGCCTCTACTGCCTCACAGGCAGATCAGAACCCCTGTGTGACTGCAAAAGACCTTCATGAAGATTTTGAAAATTCTGGAATTTTTCTACTCTTCAGAGACACCTGCATAAATATGGCCTTCATGGAAGAGTTATCAGAAAAAAAAACCTCTCCTGCATCCCCACCATAAATTTCAGAGTCACAAGTTGCACAAGAACAGATAAACAAGCCGGATACATTCTGAAAACAATTCCTATGGGCCTATGATGTAAAATAGAACTCTCTGGTCACAATAATAAAAGGTATGTGTGGAGAAAATACAGCATAGAATTTCAGGAAAAGAACCTCTCGCCAACCATTAAGCACAGGGGGAGTGGGATCTATCATGCTTTGGGGTTGTGTTGCACCAAATGGCACGACGAACATTGCATGGATCGAAGGAAGAATGGATTCAATGAAATGTCAACAAATTCTTGATGCAAAAATAACTGTATGTAAAAAAGTTGAGGTTAAAAAGAGCAGAAAAGAGGAAGAAAGAGGAGAAAAGAGGATAATGGATAATGACCCTAAGCACATGTCAAAATCCACAATAGATGACCTCAAAAGGCGCATTCTGAAGAGTTTACAATGGCCTCAGTCACCTGAGTTACAAAAACTATGCACAGCAGCGCTCAGAAAAGCTAAACTATGCAAACATTGAATATAGGAGTTTTGCACTGAATTGAGGGCCCGTCTAGGAGCCCTGGTTCCCTGTTATACATTCAAACCCAGTGACACCAAGGCCCTTTTATTAGGTCATTGGGGTCTCTTTGGTCAGACCCCGGGAATCAGCAGGACTTCCCTATTCTGCACATTGGAGATGTCTTGATCTCTTGGATATAACCCTTGACGTCCGTCCTTCATCAGGTGGAGTGCATGAAGCCATCGTAGCTGTGATTGCTGCTAAGTACGAGCCCACGTCTGACGGATGTCGGGAGAGATGTTGATGGCTCTTGTCTGATTTCGGACCGCTGATTGCTTTGTTTTCCCAGAGATGAGCCACCGGCTGACATGCCAGATGGAGAATGCAGGAGAGCTTGCCTGATCATGTGTACGGGGGGTGAGTGGAGATGGCCATCGGCTAAATGATGAGCAGCAGAACACTTTGGTGACAGCCATCTATTGTCTATGGCCGGCGTTTAGCTCACGGAGGATCGTTGGCCATCAGACAGATTTTCAACCTCTTCCTATAAACAATATCAGGCGACACAATAGTGGAGAGGAGAGTAAAGGACGGGTTTTTCGGGAGTCCTGTGAGATAGAGGAGCAAATACGGTCACCGAGGGGAGAGCTTCATTGCTCTCTCAGGACCGGCGCAGTACAGGGTGCAGAGCCTTAGGGTGAACAATATTCCACGTTGGACCACCAGAATCTGCCAGCGAGGAGGATTCTACACCACATTCACTGACAGCAAGCAGAGATCATGAAAATATTAACGAAGAATCGGAAACACAAAGTTCCTTAGAAATCTTCATCTTCAGACTGGAAGAAGATTCCCGGGCACGGCGATGGGAGCGGCCCCGGCTCCTGAACAGGCCACGTCTGCTAAACATTCCGCATTTCAGCCACGTTTCCTGTCATTGGTAATTGTAAATGTCACCTAATATTTCTCAGCCGCTGTAGATTGGGAATTTGGAGATTTCTTGGCACCTCTGCCCCGGCGTGTCCATAAATCAGACGGTTTGCGGAGAGTGATTGGTGTCACACATTCCGGGCAGCCCTTGGGTTTGGCTAATTTATTACAAGTTGGTGATTTCTTCAGAGGAGGCTCGGTGATGGCGGCGGCATCGGCGGCTTTAATACCTTTTCTAATCAGGTTGTTTGCAGTTTTCCATCAGGAAACATTAGTTTAGTTGGTGCAGAGAGTGACAACATTATTTGCAGAATTGATGGATTGATTTCCCAGCAGTGAGCGCTCGGCACATGTCTGCAGCCCCCGGAGGCTGCGCGCTTTCTTCCTACACTAAGCCACTGCCATGTAATAATAATAATAATATATATCACCGCGTCCTCCCCGAGACACCGGCGCGCAGGATAATCAGCTTCACCCGCAGGATCCAGATCGCTGTTGTTCTAAAGACAGAATTATTTATGTCAGTGTATTAAATGCAGCCAACACGCGTACCGGAAGGGATGGCAGGTGTATAGCGGGAGTCTGGGCGATTCCGGCCGCGCACCGCCAGCGGGGCCTGCAAAGGCAAAGTCAGACAAAGGATTGAAAATAATGTGTGCAATCTGTACTGAGATAGTAATTCTGTGCCAAAAATTGAAAGAACTTTCTTCAGTCACTATTAGTCCACCAAACATCATGCTATAATACTGTATTTTGATACCCCGCACAGATAAAGCATACGGCTTTCAGCTGTGTGTGCTTTATCTTGGCTGTGTATCAAAATATGAGGCACCCCATGCGGCTTTTTTTTATTATTCAACTAAATATTTAAAAAAAACGTCATGGGGTCCCCCCAGTGTTGATATCCAGCCAAAGTAAAGCAGACAGCTGGGGGCTGTTTTTCTCAGGCTGGGGAGGCCCATGGTTATTGGACCCTCCCCAGCCTAAAAATAGCAGCCTTCAGCTGCCCCAGAATTGGCGCATTGGATGCACGGATCTTGCCACTTACTCGGCTCATCCTGATTGCCTTGAAGCAATGGCAATCGGGGTAATATAACAGGTTAATGACAATTGTGATTTGTCAGAAAATCACAGTTATCATAAAGCCCAAGGTGAAACCCCCCATTACTAATCGTGTAAGTAAAAAAAATAAAACACAGAAAAATCCTTTGTTTCTTCAATTTATTAACCCCCAAAACAGCCCTGCAAGTCTGGCGTAATCCACACCACGATGATCCCAGCACTGCTACATTCTGAGGCGCAATGCTCAGTCACATTAGAAGAGGTAATACAAATAATAAGCTGCACACTAAGCACTATAAAAATATAAACATGAAACTGGCAAAGCATTACTGCTGTGAGGATACTATGAACAATGAAAAATAAATTTAGCTATGTGCAAAAAATGAATATATGAAAATGGTATTGCAAAACTTCTATGAATATTTGAAGTTATAGTAACCTGATTGTGACCGCTCCTGGGCAATCGGGATGAGCAGAGTAAATGGCAGGACTGGTGCATCTAATGGATGGGGCAGCTGTGGGCTTATTTTTTTAGGCTGGATGGGGCCCAATAAGCTTGGGCCTCCCCAGTCTGAGAATATCAGCTCCCAGCTGTCTGCTTTATCTTGGCTGAGTATCAAAATTGTGGGGGACCGCACGCCAGTTTGTTAAATTATTTATTTAAATATTTTATTTATTTATTTAAACAATTGAAAAACCGGCATGGGGTCCCTTGTATTTTGATACACAGCTAAAAAAAAGTAGACAGCTGGGGGCTGCTGACTGTAACTGTCTGCTTTATCTATGCTGGGTATCAAAATATGGTGGACCGCACAGCATTTTTTCAATTATTTATTTTTACACTCCACCTCTGGGACCCAGACAGCTAGTGCGAGAGCAACCAATCACAGACACTGGCACGCCAGCAGTCTAACTGTAACCAATCACAGACAATGTCACAGAGGGTGGACAGGGGAAACTGTGAATATTCATGAGATCTAATGAGCGGACCTGGAAACAGTGTGACAGCCCCGTGCAGACTGGATAAGTATGACTGTCCTGCTTTATTGCCCATTTTGCTTCTTTTTGCAGCCCCCCAGCCCTTAGTACCACCATTTTATAACACTTAAGTTTGGGTTTTGAAGACTTATATGGGTTCCGGCATTTGGGCTCATGTTCAAGTTCAAGTCTAGTCCTGAACCAGAACATTTGCAGGTTTGCCCATCTCCAGAGCTGAGTTATGGTGAGTGTGGGTGGAATATGAGTATGCTGAGGGGCTCTGTGTATGTGGGGGGGTGGTCTGTGTATGAGGGTGGTGGTCTGTGTATGAGGGTGGGGGTCTGTGTATGAGGGGGGGGTGGTCTGTGTATGAGGGTGGGGGTCTGTGTATGAGGGGGGTGGTCTGTGTATGAGGGTGGGGGTCTGTGTATGAGGGTGGGGGTCTGTGTATGAGTGGGGGTGGTCTGTGTATGAGGGTGGGGGTCTGTATATGAGGGTGGGGGTCTGTGTATGAGGGCACCGGTAGGGTGTCTTATTGGTGGTCACTTTTTACAGGTGTAGCTAAGAACCACTAGGAGTTGTCCTTCAGAAGTGGCAGATAAATCCTCCTGGACCCGCAGGGTGTTGGGATATCGGGGGAGGCCGGAAGGTCCTGCGCTGAGCCCCCGTGTTCTCCACTGCAATGTTCTGCGGGCACCGTACAGAGGCTCGGTGTATGAGGGGCCCGGAGCCAAGTGTTTGTGTTCTTCCCATTGTCATTTTGCTGCCGAGTCGGAAACTTCTGCCAAATCTTCAGGAAGGTTTTGTCTCCTTTCTCCGTTTTGTCTTCGCACATTAGAGAAAAATGAAGAAACAATAGGAGGGAAATGGAGAAGGACGCCCTCACTGTAATGAATGGAGGAACAGCGGCTTCTTCACAGAGGATGGGGTCCCTATGTAAATGAGCTCTAAAGATCCCCTTCATGTAATGTCCCCCTGTATCTACCCCCCCTCCATGGAATGTTCCCTGTATCTGCCCCCCCTCCATGTAATGTCCCCCTGTTTCTGCCCCCACCATGTTAACGTTCCCTGAATCTGCCCCCCTCCATGTAATGTCCCCTGTATCTGCCCCCCTCCATGTAATGTTCCCTGTATCTGCCCCCCTCCATGTAATGTCCCCTGTATCTGCCCCCCTCCATGTAATGTCCCCTGTATCTGCCCCCCTCCATGTAATGTTCCCTATATCTGCCCCCCTCCATGTAATGTCCCCCTGTATCTGCACCCCTCCATGTAATGTCCCCCTGTATCTGCCCCCCTCCATGTAATGTCCCCTGTATCTGCCCCCCTCCGTGTAATGTCCCCCTGTATCTGCCCCCTCCGTGTAATGCCCCCCTGTATCTGCCCCCTCCGTGTAATGTCCCCCTGTATCTGCCCCTTTCCATGTAATTTCCCCTGTATCTGCACCCCTCCATGTAATGTTCCCCTGTATCTGCCCCCTCCATGTAATGTCCCCCTTCTATCTGCCCCCCCTCCATGTAATGTCCCCCTGTATCTGCCCCCTCCATGTAATGTCCCTCTGTATTTGCCCCCTCCGTGTAATGTCCGCCTGTATCTGCCCCTCTCCATGTTATGTCCCCCTGTATCTGTTCCCCCTCCATGTAATGTCCCCCCTGCATCTGCCCCCCCTCCATATAATATCCCCCTGTATCTGCCCCCCCTATGTTATTTGTCCCTGTATCTGCCCCCCTATGTTATTTCCCCCTGTATCTGCCCCCCTATTTTATTTCACCCTGTATCTGCCCCCCTCCATGTAATGTCCCCCTGTATCTACCCCCCCTCCATGTAATGTCCCCCTGTATCTACCCCCCCTCCATATAATGTCCCCCTGTATCTGCCCCCCTCTATGTTATTTACCCCTGTATCTGCCCCCCTCTGTTATTTCCCCCTGTATCTGCCCCCTCTATGTTATTATGTTATTTCCCCCTGTATCTGCCCCCTTCATGTAATGTTCCCCTGTATCTGCCCCCTCTATGTTATTTCCCCCTGTATCTGCCCCCCCTCTATGTTATTTCCCCCAGTATCTGCCCCCCCCTCTATGTTATTTCCCCCTGTATCTGCCCCCCCCTCTATGTTACTTCCCCCTGTATCTGCCCCCCCTATGTTATTTCCCCCTGTATCTGCCCCCCTCTATGTTATTTCCCCCTGTAACTGCCCCCCTCTATGCCCCCCTATGTTATTTCCCCCTGCATCTGCCCCCCCTATGTTATTTCCCCCTGTATCTGGCCCCCTCTATGTTATTTCCCCCTGTATCTGCCCCCCCCTATGTTATTTCCCCCTGTATCTGCCCCCCTCTATGTTATTTCCCCCTGTATCTGCCCCCTCTATGTTACTTCCCCCTGTATCTGCTCCCTCTATGTTACTTCCCCCTGTATCTGCCCCCCCTCTATGTTATTTCCCCCTGTATCTGCCCCCCCTATGTTATTTCCCCCTGTATATGCCCCCCCTCTATGTTATTTCCCCCTGTATCTGCCCCCTGTATGTTACTTCCCCCTGTATCTGCCCCTCTCTATGTTATTTCCCCCTTTATCTGCCCCCCTATGTTATTTCCCCCTGTATTTGCCCCACTCTATGTTATTTCCCCCTGTATCTGCCCCCTCTATGTTACTTCCCCCTGTATCTGCCCCCCTCCATGTAATGTCCCCCTGTATCTGCCCCCTCTGTTATTTCCCCCTGTATCTGCTCCCTCTATGTTACTTCCCCCTGTATCTGCCCCCCCCCTATGTTATTTCCCCCTGTATCTGCCCCCCCTATGTTATTTCCCCCTGTATATGCCCCCCTCTATGTTATTTCCCCCTGTATCTGCCCCCTGTATGTTACTTCCCCCTGTATCTGCCCCTCTCTATGTTATTTCCCCCTTTATCTGCCCCCCTATGTTATTTCCCCCTGTATTTGCCCCACTCTATGTTATTTCCCCCTGTATCTGCCCCCTCTATGTTACTTCCCCCTGTATCTGCCCCCCTCCATGTAATGTCCCCCTGTATCTGCCCCCTCTGTTATTTCCCCCTGTATCTGCCCCCCTATGTTATTTCCCCCTGTATCTGCCCCCCCTATGTTATTTCCCTCTGTATCTGCCCCCTCTGTTATTTCCCCCTGTATCTGACCCCCCTCCATGTAATGTCCCCCTGTATGTGCCCCCCCTCCATGTAATGTCCCCCTGTATCTGCCCCCCTCCATATAATGTCCCCCTGTATCTGCCCCCGCTACGTAATTTCCCCCTGTATCTGCCCCCCCTGTTATTTCCCCCTGTATCTGCCCCCCTTGTTATTTCCCCCTGTATCTGCCCCCTCTATGTTACTTCCCCCTGTATCTCCCCCCTCTATGTTATTTCCCCCTGTATCTGCCCCCCCTCCATGTAATGTCCCCCTGTATCTGCCCTCCCTCCATGTAATGTCCTCCTGTATCTGCCCCCCTCCATATAATGTCCCCCTGTATCTGCCCCCCCCTACGTAATTTCCCCCTGTATCTGCCCCCACTATGTTATTTTCCCCTGTATCTGCCCCCCCCCGTTATTTCCCCCTGTATCTGCCCCCTCTATGTTACTTCCCCCTGTATCTGCCCCCCCTCTATGTTATTTCCCCCTGTATCTGCCCTCCCTCCATGTAATGTCCCCCTGTATCTGCCCCCCTCCATATGTCCCCCTGTATCTGCCCCCCCTACGTAATTTCCCCCTGTATCTGCCCCCCTATGTTATTTCCCCCTGTATCTGCCCCCCCTTGTTATTTCCCCCTGTATCTGCCCCCTCTATGTTACTTCCCCCCTCTATGTTATTTCCCCCTGTATCTGTCCCCCCTCCATGTAATGTCCCCCTGTATCTGCCCTCCCTCTATGTAATGTCCCCCTGTATCTGCCCCCCTCCATATAATGTCCCCCTGTATCTGCCCCCCTACTTAATTTCCCCCTGTATCTGCCCCCCCCTATGTTATTTCCCCCTGTATCTGCCCCCCCTGTTATTTCCCCCTGTATCTGCCTCCTCTATGTTACTTCCCCCTGTATCTGCCCCCCTCTATGTTATTTCCCCCTGTATCTGCCCCCTTCCATATAATGTCCCCCTGTATCTGCCCCCCTACGTAATTTCCCCCTGTATCTGCCCCCCCTATGTTATTTCCCCCTGTATCTGCCCCCCTTGTTATTTCCCCCTGTATCTGCCCCCTCTATGTTACTTTCCCCTGTATCTGCCCCCCTCTATGTTATTTCCCCCTGTATCTGCCCCCCCCTCCATGTAATGTCCCCCTGTATCTGCCCTCCCTCCATGTAATGTCCCCCTGTATCTGCCCCCCTCCATATAATGTCCCCCTGTATCTGCCCCCCCTATGTAATTTCCGCCTGTATCTGACCCCCCTCTGTTATTTCCCCCTGTATCTGCCCCCCTATGTTATTTCCCCCTGTATCTGCCCCCCTATGTAATGTCCCCCTGTATCTGCCCCCTCTGTTATTTCCACCTGTATCTGACCCCCCTCCATGTAATGTCCCCCTGTATGTGCCCCCCCTCCATGTAATGTCCCCCTGTATCTGCCCCCCTCCATATAATGTCCCCCTGTATCTGCCCCCCCTACGTAATTTCCCCCTGTATCTGCCCCCCTCCATGTAATGTCCCCCTGTATCTGCCCCCCTCCATATAATGTCCCCCTGTATCTGCCCCCCCTACGTAATTTCCTTCTGTATCTGCCCCCCCTGTTATTTCCCCCTGTATCTGCCCCCCTTGTTATTTCCCCCTGTATCTGCCCCCTCTATGTTACTTCCCCCTGTATCTGCCCCCCTCTATGTTATTTCCCCCTGTATCTGCCCCCCCCCTCCATGTAATGTCCCCCTGTACCTACCCCCTCCATATAATGTCCCCCTGTATCTGCCCCCCTCCATGTAATGTCCCCCTGTATCTGCCCTCCCTCCATGTAATGTCCCCTGTATCTGCCCCCTCCATATAATGTCCCCCTGTATCTGCCCCCCTCCATGTAATGTCCCCCTGTATCTGCCCCCCCTCCATGTAATGTCCCCCTGTATCTGCCCTCCCTCCATGTAATGTCCCCTGTATCTGCCCCCTCCATATAATGTCCCCCTGTATCTGCCTCCCTCCATGTAATGTCCCCCTGTATCTGCCCCCCCTCCATGTAATGTCCCCCTGTATCTGCCCCCCTTGTTATTTCCCCCTGTATCTGCCCCCTCTATGTTACTTCCCCCTGTATCTGCCCCCCTCTATGTTATTTCCCCCTGTATCTGCCCCCCCTCCATGTAATGTCCCCCTGTATCTACCCCCTCCATATAATGTCCCCCTGTATCTGCCCCCCTCCATGTAATGTCCCCCTGTATCTGCCCTCCCTCCATGTAATGTCCCCTGTATCTGCCCCCTCCATATAATGTCCCCCTGTATCTGCCCCCCTCCATGTAATATCCCCCTGTATCTGCCCCCCCTCCATGTAATGTCCCCCTGTATCTGCCCCCCTTGTTATTTCCCCCTGTATCTGCCTCCTCTATGTTACTTCCCCCTGTATCTGCCCCCCTCTATGTTATTTCCCCCTGTATCTGCCCCCCCTCCATGTAATATCCCCCTGTATCTACCCCCTCCATATAATGTCCCCCTGTATCTGCCCCCCTCCATGTAATGTCCCCCTGTATCTGCCCTCCCTCCATGTAATGTCCCCTGTATCTGCCCCCTCCATATAATGTCCCCCTGTATCTGCCCCCTCCATATAATGTCCCCCTGTATCTGCCCTCCCTCCATGTAATGTCCCCTGTATCTGCCCCCTCCATGTAATGTCCCCCTGTATCTGCCCCCCTCTATATAATGTCCCCCTGTATCTGCCCCCCTCCATGTAATATCCCCCTGTATCTGCCCCCCTCCATGTAATGTCCGCCTGTATCTGCCCCCCCTCCATGTAATATCCCCCTGTATCTGCCCCCCCTCCATGTAATATCCCCCTGTATCTGCCCCCCTCCATGTAATGTCCCCCTGTATCTGCCCTCCCTCCATGTAATGTCCCCTGTATCTGCCCCCTCCATATAATGTCCCCCTGTATCTGCCCTCCCTCCATGTAATGTCCCCTGTATCTGCCCCCTCCATGTAATGTCCCCCTGTATCTGCCCCCCTCTATATAATGTCCCCCTGTATCTGCCCCCCTCCATGTAATATCCCCCTGTATCTGCCCCCCTCCATGTAATGTCCCCCTGTATCTGCCCCCCCTCCATGTAATATCCCCCTGTATCTGCCCCCCCTCCATGTAATATCCCCCTGTATCTGCCCCCCTCCATGTAATGTCCCCCTGTATCTGCCCTCCCTCCATGTAATGTCCCCTGTATCTGCCCCCTCCATATAATGTCCCCCTGTATCTGCCCTCCCTCCATGTAATGTCCCCTGTATCTGCCCCCTCCATGTAATGTCCCCCTGTATCTGCCCCCCTCTATATAATGTCCCCCTGTATCTGCCCCCCCTCCATGTAATATCCCCCTGTATCTGCCCCCCTCCATGTAATGTCCCCCTGTATCTGCCCCCCTCCATGTAATGTCCCCCTGTATCTGCCCCCCTCCATGTAATGTCCCCCTGTATCTGCCCCCCCTCCATGTAATGTGCCCCTGTATCTGCCCCCCTCCATGTAATGTCCCCCTGTATCTGCCCCCCTCCATGTAATGTCCCCCTGTATCTGCCCCCCTACATGTAATGTCCCCCTGTATCTGCCCCCCCTCCATGTAATGTCCCCCTGTATCTGCCCCCCCTCCATGTAATGTCCCCCTGTATCTGCCCCCCCTCCATGTAATGCGCCCCTGTATCTGCCCCCCCTCCATGTAATGTGCCCTGTATCTGCCCTCCCTCCATGTAATGTCCCCCTGTATCTGCCCCCCCTCCATGTAATGTCCCCCTGTATCTACCCCCCCTCCATGTAATGTGCCCTGTATCTGCCCTCCCTCCATGTAATGTCCCCCTGTATCTGCCCCCCCTCCATGTAATGTCCCCCTGTATCTACCCCCCTCCATGTAATGTGCCCTGTATCTGCCCTCCCTCCATGTAATGTCCCCCTGTATCTGCCCCCCCTCCATGTAATGTCCCCCTGTATGTGCCCCCCTCCATGTAATGTCCCCCTGTATCTGCCCCCCCTCCATGTAATGTCCCCCTGTATCTGCCCCCCCTCCATGTAATGTCCCCCTGTATCTGCCCCCCCTCCATGTAATGTCCCCCTGTATCTACCCCCCTCCATGTAATGTGCCCTGTATCTGCCCTCCCTCCATGTAATGTCCCCCTGTATCTGCCCCCCCCTCCATGTAATGTCCCCCTGTATGTGCCCCCCTCCATGTAATGTCCCCCTGTATCTGCCCCCCCTCCATGTAATGTCCCCCTGTATCTGCCCCCCCTCCATGTAATGTCCCCCTGTATGTGCCCCCCCTCCATGTAATGTCCCCCTGTATCTACCCCCCTCCATGTAATGTGCCCTGTATCTGCCCTCCCTCCATGTAATGTGCCCCTGTATCTGCCCCCCCTCCATGTAATGTCCCCCTGTATGTGCCCCCCTCCATGTAATGTCCCCCTGTATCTGCCCCCCCTCCATGTAATGTCCCCCTGTATGTGCCCCCCTCCATGTAATGTCCCCCTGTATCTGCCCCCCTCCATGTAATGTCCCCCTGTATGTGCCCCCCTCCATGTAATGTCCCCCTGTATCTGCCCCCCTCCATGTAATGTCCCCCTGTATGTGCCCCCCTCCATGTAATGTGCCCTGTATCTGCCCTCCCTCCATGTAATGTCCCCCTGTATCTGCCCCCCCTCCATGTAATGTCCCCCTGTATCTACCCCCCCTCCATGTAATGTGCCCTGTATCTGCCCTCCCTCCATGTAATGTCCCCCTGTATCTGCCCCCCCTCCATGTAATGTCCCCCTGTATCTACCCCCCTCCATGTAATGTGCCCTGTATCTGCCCTCCCTCCATGTAATGTCCCCCTGTATCTGCCCCCCCTCCATGTAATGTCCCCCTGTATGTGCCCCCCTCCATGTAATGTCCCCCTGTATCTGCCCCCCCTCCATGTAATGTCCCCCTGTATCTGCCCCCCCTCCATGTAATGTCCCCCTGTATCTGCCCCCCCTCCATGTAATGTCCCCCTGTATCTACCCCCCTCCATGTAATGTGCCCTGTATCTGCCCTCCCTCCATGTAATGTCCCCCTGTATCTGCCCCCCCTCCATGTAATGTCCCCCTGTATGTGCCCCCCTCCATGTAATGTCCCCCTGTATGTGCCCCCCTCCATGTAATGTCCCCCTGTATCTGCCCCCCCTCCATGTAATGTCCCCCTGTATCTGCCCCCCCTCCATGTAATGTCCCCCTGTATGTGCCCCCCCTCCATGTAATGTCCCCCTGTATGTGCCCCCCCTCCATGTAATGTGCCCTGTATCTGCCCTCCCTCCATGTAATGTGCCCCTGTATCTGCCCCCCCTCCATGTAATGTGCCCCTGTATCTGCCCCCCCTCCATGTAATGTCCCCCTGTATGTGCCCCCCCTCCATGTAATGTGCCCTGTATCTGCCCTCCCTCCATGTAATGTGCCCTGTATCTGCCCTCCCTCCATGTAATGTCCCCCTGTATCTGCCCCCCCTCCATGTAATGTCCCCCTGTATGTGCCCCCCTCCATGTAATGTCCCCCTGTATGTGCCCCCCCTCCATGTAATGTGCCCTGTATCTGCCCTCCCTCCATGTAATGTGCCCCTGTATCTGCCCCCCCTCCATGTAATATCCCCCTGTATCTGCCCCCCCTCCATGTAATGTCCCCCTGTATGTGCCCCCCTCCATGTAATGTCCCCCTGTATCTGCCCCCCCTCCATGTAATGTCCCCCTGTATGTGCCCCCCTCCATGTAATGTCCCCCTGTATCTGCCCCCTGTATGTTACTTCCCCCTGTATCTGCCCCTCTCTATGTTATTTCCCCCTTTATCTGCCCCCCTATGTTATTTCCCCCTGTATTTGCCCCACTCTATGTTATTTCCCCCTGTATCTGCCCCCTCTATGTTACTTCCCCCTGTATCTGCCCCCCTCCATGTAATGTCCCCCTGTATCTGCCCCCTCTGTTATTTCCCCCTGTATCTGCTCCCTCTATGTTACTTCCCCCTGTATCTGCCCCCCCCCTATGTTATTTCCCCCTGTATCTGCCCCCCCTATGTTATTTCCCCCTGTATATGCCCCCCTCTATGTTATTTCCCCCTGTATCTGCCCCCTGTATGTTACTTCCCCCTGTATCTGCCCCTCTCTATGTTATTTCCCCCTTTATCTGCCCCCCTATGTTATTTCCCCCTGTATTTGCCCCACTCTATGTTATTTCCCCCTGTATCTGCCCCCTCTATGTTACTTCCCCCTGTATCTGCCCCCCTCCATGTAATGTCCCCCTGTATCTGCCCCCTCTGTTATTTCCCCCTGTATCTGCCCCCCTATGTTATTTCCCCCTGTATCTGCCCCCCCTATGTTATTTCCCTCTGTATCTGCCCCCTCTGTTATTTCCCCCTGTATCTGACCCCCCTCCATGTAATGTCCCCCTGTATGTGCCCCCCCTCCATGTAATGTCCCCCTGTATCTGCCCCCCTCCATATAATGTCCCCCTGTATCTGCCCCCGCTACGTAATTTCCCCCTGTATCTGCCCCCCCTGTTATTTCCCCCTGTATCTGCCCCCCTTGTTATTTCCCCCTGTATCTGCCCCCTCTATGTTACTTCCCCCTGTATCTCCCCCCTCTATGTTATTTCCCCCTGTATCTGCCCCCACTCCATGTAATGTCCCCCTGTATCTGCCCTCCCTCCATGTAATGTCCTCCTGTATCTGCCCCCCTCCATATAATGTCCCCCTGTATCTGCCCCCCCCCTACGTAATTTCCCCCTGTATCTGCCCCCACTATGTTATTTTCCCCTGTATCTGCCCCCCCCCCGTTATTTCCCCCTGTATCTGCCCCCTCTATGTTACTTCCCCCTGTATCTGCCCCCCCTCTATGTTATTTCCCCCTGTATCTTCCCTCCCTCCATGTAATGTCCCCCTGTATCTGCCCCCCTCCATATGTCCCCCTGTATCTGCCCCCCCTACGTAATTTCCCCCTGTATCTGCCCCCCTATGTTATTTCCCCCTGTATCTGCCCCCCCTTGTTATTTCCCCCTGTATCTGCCCCCTCTATGTTACTTCCCCCCTCTATGTTATTTCCCCCTGTATCTGTCCCCCCTCCATGTAATGTCCCCCTGTATCTGCCCTCCCTCTATGTAATGTCCCCCTGTATCTGCCCCCCTCCATATAATGTCCCCCTGTATCTGCCCCCCTACTTAATTTCCCCCTGTATCTGCCCCCCCCCTATGTTATTTCCCCCTGTATCTGCCCCCCCTGTTATTTCCCCCTGTATCTGCCTCCTCTATGTTACTTCCCCCTGTATCTGCCCCCCTCTATGTTATTTCCCCCTGTATCTGCCCCCTTCCATATAATGTCCCCCTGTATCTGCCCCCCTACGTAATTTCCCCCTGTATCTGCCCCCCCTATGTTATTTCCCCCTGTATCTGCCCCCCTTGTTATTTCCCCCTGTATCTGCCCCCTCTATGTTACTTTCCCCTGTATCTGCCCCCCTCTATGTTATTTCCCCCTGTATCTGCCCCCCCTCCATGTAATGTCCCCCTGTATCTGCCCTCCCTCCATGTAATGTCCCCCTGTATCTGCCCCCCTCCATATAATGTCCCCCTGTATCTGCCCCCCCTATGTAATTTCCGCCTGTATCTGACCCCCCTCTGTTATTTCCCCCTGTATCTGCCCCCCTATGTTATTTCCCCCTGTATCTGCCCCCCTATGTAATGTCCCCCTGTATCTGCCCCCTCTGTTATTTCCACCTGTATCTGACCCCCCTCCATGTAATGTCCCCCTGTATGTGCCCCCCCTCCATGTAATGTCCCCCTGTATCTGCCCCCCTCCATATAATGTCCCCCTGTATCTGCCCCCCTACGTAATTTCCCCCTGTATCTGCCCCCCTCCATGTAATGTCCCCCTGTATCTGCCCCCCTCCATATAATGTCCCCCTGTATCTGCCCCCCCTACGTAATTTCCTTCTGTATCTGCCCCCCCTGTTATTTCCCCCTGTATCTGCCCCCCTTGTTATTTCCCCCTGTATCTGCCCCCTCTATGTTACTTCCCCCTGTATCTGCCCCCCTCTATGTTATTTCCCCCTGTATCTGCCCCCCCCTCCATGTAATGTCCCCCTGTATCTACCCCCTCCATATAATGTCCCCCTGTATCTGCCCCCCTCCATGTAATGTCCCCCTGTATCTGCCCTCCCTCCATGTAATGTCCCCTGTATCTGCCCCCTCCATATAATGTCCCCCTGTATCTGCCCCCCTCCATGTAATGTCCCCCTGTATCTGCCCCCCCTCCATGTAATGTCCCCCTGTATCTGCCCTCCCTCCATGTAATGTCCCCTGTATCTGCCCCCTCCATATAATGTCCCCCTGTATCTGCCTCCCTCCATGTAATGTCCCCCTGTATCTGCCCCCCCTCCATGTAATGTCCCCCTGTATCTGCCCCCCTTGTTATTTCCCCCTGTATCTGCCCCCTCTATGTTACTTCCCCCTGTATCTGCCCCCCTCTATGTTATTTCCCCCTGTATCTGCCCCCCCTCCATGTAATGTCCCCCTGTATCTACCCCCTCCATATAATGTCCCCCTGTATCTGCCCCCCTCCATGTAATGTCCCCCTGTATCTGCCCTCCCTCCATGTAATGTCCCCTGTATCTGCCCCCTCCATATAATGTCCCCCTGTATCTGCCCCCCTCCATGTAATATCCCCCTGTATCTGCCCCCCCTCCATGTAATGTCCCCCTGTATCTGCCCCCCTTGTTATTTCCCCCTGTATCTGCCTCCTCTATGTTACTTCCCCCTGTATCTGCCCCCCTCTATGTTATTTCCCCCTGTATCTGCCCCCCCTCCATGTAATATCCCCCTGTATCTACCCCCTCCATATAATGTCCCCCTGTATCTGCCCCCCTCCATGTAATGTCCCCCTGTATCTGCCCTCCCTCCATGTAATGTCCCCTGTATCTGCCCCCTCCATATAATGTCCCCCTGTATCTGCCCCCTCCATATAATGTCCCCCTGTATCTGCCCTCCCTCCATGTAATGTCCCCTGTATCTGCCCCCTCCATGTAATGTCCCCCTGTATCTGCCCCCCTCTATATAATGTCCCCCTGTATCTGCCCCCCTCCATGTAATATCCCCCTGTATCTGCCCCCCTCCATGTAATGTCCCCCTGTATCTGCCCCCCCTCCATGTAATATCCCCCTGTATCTGCCCCCCCTCCATGTAATATCCCCCTGTATCTGCCCCCCTCCATGTAATGTCCCCCTGTATCTGCCCTCCCTCCATGTAATGTCCCCTGTATCTGCCCCCTCCATATAATGTCCCCCTGTATCTGCCCTCCCTCCATGTAATGTCCCCTGTATCTGCCCCCTCCATGTAATGTCCCCCTGTATCTGCCCCCCTCTATATAATGTCCCCCTGTATCTGCCCCCCTCCATGTAATATCCCCCTGTATCTGCCCCCCTCCATGTAATGTCCCCCTGTATCTGCCCCCCCTCCATGTAATATCCCCCTGTATCTGCCCCCCCTCCATGTAATATCCCCCTGTATCTGCCCCCCTCCATGTAATGTCCCCCTGTATCTGCCCTCCCTCCATGTAATGTCCCCTGTATCTGCCCCCTCCATATAATGTCCCCCTGTATCTGCCCTCCCTCCATGTAATGTCCCCTGTATCTGCCCCCTCCATGTAATGTCCCCCTGTATCTGCCCCCCTCTATATAATGTCCCCCTGTATCTGCCCCCCCTCCATGTAATATCCCCCTGTATCTGCCCCCCTCCATGTAATGTCCCCCTGTATCTGCCCCCCTCCATGTAATGTCCCCCTGTATCTGCCCCCCTCCATGTAATGTCCCCCTGTATCTGCCCCCCCTCCATGTAATGTGCCCCTGTATCTGCCCCCCTCCATGTAATGTCCCCCTGTATCTGCCCCCCTCCATGTAATGTCCCCCTGTATCTGCCCCCCTACATGTAATGTCCCCCTGTATCTGCCCCCCCTCCATGTAATGTCCCCCTGTATCTGCCCCCCCTCCATGTAATGTCCCCCTGTATCTGCCCCCCCTCCATGTAATGCGCCCCTGTATCTGCCCCCCCTCCATGTAATGTGCCCTGTATCTGCCCTCCCTCCATGTAATGTCCCCCTGTATCTGCCCCCCCTCCATGTAATGTCCCCCTGTATCTACCCCCCCTCCATGTAATGTGCCCTGTATCTGCCCTCCCTCCATGTAATGTCCCCCTGTATCTGCCCCCCCTCCATGTAATGTCCCCCTGTATCTACCCCCCTCCATGTAATGTGCCCTGTATCTGCCCTCCCTCCATGTAATGTCCCCCTGTATCTGCCCCCCCTCCATGTAATGTCCCCCTGTATGTGCCCCCCTCCATGTAATGTCCCCCTGTATCTGCCCCCCCTCCATGTAATGTCCCCCTGTATCTGCCCCCCCTCCATGTAATGTCCCCCTGTATCTGCCCCCCCTCCATGTAATGTCCCCCTGTATCTACCCCCCTCCATGTAATGTGCCCTGTATCTGCCCTCCCTCCATGTAATGTCCCCCTGTATCTGCCCCCCCCTCCATGTAATGTCCCCCTGTATGTGCCCCCCTCCATGTAATGTCCCCCTGTATCTGCCCCCCCTCCATGTAATGTCCCCCTGTATCTGCCCCCCCTCCATGTAATGTCCCCCTGTATGTGCCCCCCTCCATGTAATGTCCCCCTGTATCTACCCCCCTCCATGTAATGTGCCCTGTATCTGCCCTCCCTCCATGTAATGTGCCCCTGTATCTGCCCCCCCTCCATGTAATGTCCCCCTGTATGTGCCCCCCTCCATGTAATGTCCCCCTGTATCTGCCCCCCCTCCATGTAATGTCCCCCTGTATGTGCCCCCCTCCATGTAATGTCCCCCTGTATCTGCCCCCCTCCATGTAATGTCCCCCTGTATGTGCCCCCCTCCATGTAATGTCCCCCTGTATCTGCCCCCCTCCATGTAATGTCCCCCTGTATGTGCCCCCCTCCATGTAATGTGCCCTGTATCTGCCCTCCCTCCATGTAATGTCCCCCTGTATCTGCCCCCCCTCCATGTAATGTCCCCCTGTATCTACCCCCCCTCCATGTAATGTGCCCTGTATCTGCCCTCCCTCCATGTAATGTCCCCCTGTATCTGCCCCCCCTCCATGTAATGTCCCCCTGTATCTACCCCCCTCCATGTAATGTGCCCTGTATCTGCCCTCCCTCCATGTAATGTCCCCCTGTATCTGCCCCCCCTCCATGTAATGTCCCCCTGTATGTGCCCCCCTCCATGTAATGTCCCCCTGTATCTGCCCCCCCTCCATGTAATGTCCCCCTGTATCTGCCCCCCCTCCATGTAATGTCCCCCTGTATCTGCCCCCCCTCCATGTAATGTCCCCCTGTATCTACCCCCCTCCATGTAATGTGCCCTGTATCTGCCCTCCCTCCATGTAATGTCCCCCTGTATCTGCCCCCCCTCCATGTAATGTCCCCCTGTATGTGCCCCCCTCCATGTAATGTCCCCCTGTATGTGCCCCCCTCCATGTAATGTCCCCCTGTATCTGCCCCCCCTCCATGTAATGTCCCCCTGTATCTGCCCCCCCTCCATGTAATGTCCCCCTGTATGTGCCCCCCCTCCATGTAATGTCCCCCTGTATGTGCCCCCCCTCCATGTAATGTGCCCTGTATCTGCCCTCCCTCCATGTAATGTGCCCCTGTATCTGCCCCCCCTCCATGTAATGTGCCCCTGTATCTGCCCCCCCTCCATGTAATGTCCCCCTGTATGTGCCCCCCCTCCATGTAATGTGCCCTGTATCTGCCCTCCCTCCATGTAATGTGCCCTGTATCTGCCCTCCCTCCATGTAATGTCCCCCTGTATCTGCCCCCCTCCATGTAATGTCCCCCTGTATGTGCCCCCCTCCATGTAATGTCCCCCTGTATGTGCCCCCCCTCCATGTAATGTGCCCTGTATCTGCCCTCCCTCCATGTAATGTGCCCCTGTATCTGCCCCCCCTCCATGTAATGTCCCCCTGTATGTGCCCCCCTCCATGTAATGTCCCCCTGTATCTGCCCCCCCTCCATGTAATGTCCCCCTGTATGTGCCCCCCTCCATGTAATGTCCCCCTGTATCTGCCCCCCCTCCATGTAATGTCCCCCTGTATCTGCCCCCCCTCCATGTAATGTCCCCCTGTATCTGCCCCCCCTCCATGTAATGTCCCCCTGTATGTGCCCCCCTCCATGTAATGTCCCCCTGTATCTGCCCCCCTCCATGTAATGTCCCCCTGTATGTGCCCCCCTCCATGTAATGTCCCCCTGTATCTGCCCCCTTCCATGTAATGTCCCCCTGTATGTGCCCCCCTCCATGTAATGTCCCCCTGTATCTGCCCCCCTCCATGTAATGTCCCCCTGTATGTGCCTCTCCGAAGATTCAGAGACGACATTCTCCATTATCTCTAGGGAGGTGCGAAAGGAAGAAAGATGAAATTGTGCAGGTTCTCTGCAGCGCCACCTAGAGGAGAAAGCACAAACCTGCAGCGCCACCTAGAGGAGAAAGCACAAACCTGCAGCGCCACCTAGAGGAGAAAGCACAAACCTGCAGCGCCACCTAGAGGAGAAAGCACAAACCTGCAGCGCCACCTAGAGGAGAAAGCACAAACCTGCAGCGCCACCTAGAGGAGAAAGCACAAACCTGCAGCGCCACCTAGAGGAGAAAGCACAAACCTGCAGCGCCACCTAGAGGAGAAAGCACAAACCTCCAGCGCCACCTAGAGGAGAAAGCACAAACCTGCAGCGCCACCTAGAGGAGAAAGCACAAACCTGCAGCGCCACCTAGAGGAGAAAGCACAAACCTGCAGCGCCACCTAGAGGAGAAAGCACAAACCTGCAGCGCCACCTAGAGGAAGAAAGCACAAACCTGCAGCGCCACCTAGAGGAAGAAAGCACAAACCTGCAGCGCCACCTAGAGGAGAAAGCACAAACCTGCAGCGCCACCTAGAGGAGAAAGCACAAACCTGCAGCGCCACCTAGAGGAGAAAGCACAAACCTGCAGCGCCACCTAGAGGAGAAAGCACAAACCTCCAGCGCCACCTAGAGGAAGAAAGCACAAACCTGCAGCGCCACCTAGAGGAGAAAGCACAAACCTGCAGCGCCACCTAGAGGAGAAAGCACAAACCTGCAGCGCCACCTAGAGGAGAAAGCACAAACCTGCAGCGCCACCTAGAGGAAGAAAGCACAAACCTGCAGCGCCACCTAGAGGAGAAAGCACAAACCTGCAGCGCCACCTAGAGGAGAAAGCACAAACCTGCAGCGCCACCTAGAGGAGAAAGCACAAACCTGCAGCGCCACCTAGAGGAGAAAGCACAAACCTGCAGCGCCACCTAGAGGAGAAAGCACAAACCTGCAGCGCCACCTAGAGGAGAAAGCACAAACCTGCAGCGCCACCTAGAGGAGAAAGCACAAACCTGCAGCGCCACCTAGAGGAGAAAGCACAAACCTCCAGCGCCACCTAGAGGAGAAAGCACAAACCTGCAGCGCCACCTAGAGGAGAAAGCACAAACCTCCAGCGCCACCTAGAGGAAGAAAGCACAAACCTGCAGCGCCACCTAGAGGAGAAAGCACAAACCTGCAGCGCCACCTAGAGGAGAAAGCACAAACCTGCAGCGCCACCTAGAGGAGAAAGCACAAACCTGCAGCGCCACCTAGAGGAGAAAGCACAAACCTGCAGCGGCGCCGCTTTCCCCGCACTCCTGCAGATCTGCTCTTCTCCCGGCCACACGGACACTGTCATGGCGGGTGCTGCATGAGCTGCGCATTATTTGCAGACATTTCTCTGTTTTTTTCCTTTAATAAGTTGGAACAGAGAAACGTATAAAGGAAAATCCTGGGGGCTGCACATGGGGGTTCCGATGGTCCAGCACCATATTCCTGCATGAGGAGTTTCTGTACGGAGGAACGACCACCAGGGAAGAAAGTGCCCGTACCCCAATATCTGCGGCGTCATTATCAGGGTCTGTGCTTTCTTGTATGGACCGTGCCTTTAAGGATGCGATACATGGGCACTGCTGGGTATGAGAGCGGGGCAGGACCCCTCACAGGTGCACGAGACCCCCAATATATACACCGTGTGCAGAATTATTAGGCAAGTTGTATTTTAGAGGATTTTTTTTTATTATTGATCAACATCTATGTTCTCAATCACCCAAAAGACTCATAAATATCAAAGCTTAATATTTTGGCAGTTGGAGGGGTTTTTAGATTTGGCTTCTTCGGAGGATCTGTTTGTGCAGGTAACTATTACTGTGCAGAATTATTAGGCAACTTAATAAACACCAAATCTATTCCCATCTCACTTGTTTATTGTCACCAGGAAACCAATATAACTGCACAAAATGTAGAAATAAACATTTCTGACTGCAAAACAAACCCCAAAAACTGAGTGCCCAATATCGCCCCCTTTCTTTCTGATGACCCTCAGCAGCCGCCATCCATAGATTCTGTCACTGCTTGATCTGTTTACCATCAACATTGCATTCAGCAGCCACCACAGCCTCCAGACTCCACAGCCTCCAGCCACCACAGCCTCCAGACACCACAGCCTCCAGCCACCACAGCCTCCAGCCACCACAGCCTCCAGACACCACAGCCTCCAAACACCGCAGCCTCCAGCCACCACAGCCTCCAGACACCACAGCCTCCAGCCACCACAGCCTCCAGACACCACAGCCTCCAGACACCACAGCCTCCAGCCACCACAGCCTCCAGACACCACAGCCTCCAGCCACCACAGCCTCCAGCCACCACAGCCTCCAGACACCACAGCCTCCAGCCACCACAGCCTCCAGACACCGCAGCCTCCAGACACCACAGCCTCCAGACTCCACAGTCTCCAGCCACCACAGCCTCCAGCCACCACAGCCTCCAGACACCACAGCCTCCAGCCACCACAGCCTCCAGACACCACAGCCTCCAGCCACCACAGCCTCCAGCCACCACAGCCTCCAGACACCACAGCCTCCAGCCACCACAGCCTCCAGACACCGCAGCCTCCAGCCACCACAGCCTCCAGCCACCGCAGCCTCCAGCCACCACAGCCTCCAGACACCACAGCCTCCAGACACCGCAGCCTCCAGCCACCACAGCCTCCAGCCACCGCAGCCTCCAGACACCACAGCCTCCAGACACCACAGCCTCCAGCCACCACAGCCTCCAGACACCACAGCCTCCAGCCACCACAGCCTCCAGACACCGCAGCCTCCAGACACCGCAGCCTCCAGACACCACAGCCTCCAGACACCACAGCCTCCAGACACCACAGCCTCCAGACACCACAGCCTCCAGACACTGCTCCCAGAGGTGGACTGTTTTCCCTCCCTATAGATCTCACATTTTATGAGGGAACACAGGTTCTCTATGGGGTTCAGATCAGGTGAACAAGGAGGCCATGTCATTATTTTTTCATCTTTTAGACCTTTACTGGCCGGCCACGCTGTGGAGTAGTTGGATGCATGTGATGGAGCATTGTCCTGCATGAAAATCATGTTTCTCTTGAACGATAGCGACTTCTTCCTGTACCAGTGCTTGAAGAAGTTGTCTTCCAGAAACTGGCAGTAGGTCTGGGAGTTAGCTTCACTCCACCCTCAACCTGAAAAGGTCCCACAAGTTGATCTTTGATGATCCCAGCCCATACCAGTACCCCACCTCCACCTTGCTGGTGTCTGAGTCGACATGGACTCTCATGGGTTAAAATTTCTTAACATTCAGCCAGACGTATTGTTCTTATGTGTGCTAACTTATGTTTGCTTAGCTATTGTTTCTCCAGACTCTTCCAGTAATCATTGTAATGTAATTGTGTATTGCTAATGTAATTACTTTTGTTGTCATTGTCTAGTCTGTGCATTCCAGACTACATGTATACCCTCAGTCTTTCTGTAGACATCATTTGGATGAACATTGTCTAAGCAGCTTGAGATTCATCCAAAGGGAGAGGCAATCTTGTCCAACCAATCGATGAGGACGCAGTGTGCCCAGAGGGAGGGCTGTGGCTATAAGAGAGGACTTCTTTAAGCCACTAGGTTGATGAAGGTGGATGAATGCTGATGGATCCAGTCTAAGCTCTTAGGAGCTGACTAGAGGATCAGGATACCCTGTGGCTTCAATCTAGGGACTCTAGTTCCGATTGGAGACCATATCCACAGTCTAGGGATTTCGACTCCGGCTGCCAGGATTATATCATGAAACCAGAGACTACTTAAGGAGGAAACCCAGGTTGCGAAAAATCGGTCACCTGGTACAGACTTTGCAGACCTCACACAGCTTCCTAAATCTGGCACTATTCCTTTCTCGGTGGGTGCCCGCCGAAAGCGGGGTGCTGCTGGATTGGAGTAAGTAGCCCTGGAAGCTCTGAGGCAAGGACATTCTAATCCCTGGTGAGCCAGCGGAAGGGTGAGACCCTGTTGCCTGTTACATTTGTGTGTTTTGCTGGTTATGTGTTATGTGCCGTTAATATTTTGTGGATCCAATAAAGTCTTAATATTGTGATTCCCTCACCCTGTGTTGTCTGAGTAGTGTTACGCCCACGGTTAAGGAGGCCGGCGTTCAGTTGGGATGAGCCCTGAGCCACGCTGTCTTTTTAAAGGCGGCGGGTTTTAGTGGACGAGAGCACCCACTGACCCCCGTGTCTCCACAGGAGAGCACCCACTGACCCCCGTGTCTCCACAGGAGAGCACCCACTGAGCCCTGTGTCTCCACAATTGGTGGCAGCAGTGGGACACTACTCAGCCTGGTTTACCCAGGGGAGCTGCAGAGGACTGGTGTTCGCGGACACCGTCCAGGGCTCAACAACCAGGGGGTCACATAAGCATACCCAGCAGGCCATAGGGGAGGCATTCAGGTTTCGGACGCTGCCATGTCCAACCCCACCAGCTCAGCCATGGGACAAGGACAAGAGAGGAGTTACGACCGCAGCAGTAAATGGATGCTACAGGATCTGTGCCAGAGGCGAAAGATTATCTACTGGAACGCTGAGACTCGGTCGGACTTGATCCAGAAATTAGTCCGTTGGGATGCCCAGAATGATGCAGAGGACGATGAGGATCCCGCCGATATTGACCCAGAGGATTTAAACTATGTGCCACATCATATGGATCTAGTGACAATTGGGAATCAACTTTGTCCAAAATGGCCCAAGCCACAGCGTTGTTGGATGCATTGGGGCCTAGATCCTCAAGAGAAGACAGGGCTTTGGTTCTGGAATATGTTTATGGAGTTCCAGCTGCCGTACTGCTAGCACCAGCCGCTCGAGAAGGATGGTCCCGCTACCCAGCAGAAGCTGCACCAAAACAAAGGACTACAAACAGCGCCTGTGACTTGCCCAATCTACGGCGCTGTTATACATGTGGGCGCCATGGACATATCGATAAAGATTGTCTCCAAAACAGAGGCCGCATGCTTGGAGCCCATGTGCCAGCTCAGCCGGTCAAGAGCCAGGGACTACGAGACACTGGTTCCTCCATCACTCTGGTAAGCCCAGTTATTGTTTCCCCAGAAGACCCTTTACCAGATTCCCAATTATCCATCTCCCTGGCTGAGGGCCAGCACTCCGACGTCCCTCTGGCATGTGTGCAGTTGGACCTAAGGACCGACCACGGAGAGGTCGAGGTGGAGCTTGTGGACAGCCTCCCCCCACCTGGTATTTTGGGGACCAACCAGGAAGTGATTGATGTGGGGATTGTAAACAGCCTCCCCATACCGGTCATTGTGGAGACTGACCAGAGCAAGGCTGATGTGGAGCTTATGGACACCGTCCCCACACCAGATACTTTGGGGTCTGACCAGGAAGAGGTCCATATGGAGTTTATGGACAGCCTCCCCACACCTGTTGTTTCGGGGACCAGCCAGGAGGAAGTTGAAGTGGGGTTCATAGATGGCCCCACCAAGCCTGTTGTTTCGGATACCACTCAGAGAGAAGTGAAAGTGGGGCTTGGGGATTACCTGCTCACACCAGTCATTTTGGAGAATGACCTAGCACAAGGACTATCCAGTCAGTTTGAAGCAGCCATCACCCACTTCCAAAAAAGATGTAGGACCCCGCTTCACCTTATAGGTGCTCAGGAGAAAAAGGGAGGATAATAATAAAGAGAGAACTCCGGCACTCTACCTCAATGTAGTCAGACAAGAAAAAGGTTTCTTTTTATATATATTTTTTTATTTTTGAAAAAAAGGAATTCATGCGTATATGATGTCCAAAAATTAACGCTTCCACCATAATATGGTCTTCATCAAAAGGACCATCTGTGATTATCAGGCAAGGTGAGCTGTTAGTAGGCGATGCGGTGCGGCGAGTACCAAGGAGAAGATGCTCAAGAGTATGAATCAGTATAGAGTCTTAGATCTATTGATCGCACGTATGTGTAAGACCGCTATATTGGTATAGCCCAGTCATATCCTATACTCAGGTATAGCCACCGTTTTATATATACTCGTCCTGTTACTAGGTCTGATTATGCAGTGGGAGAGAAGCAGCAGCTTGCGCCTGTATCCTATACAGCATAGCAGAGTAGTGTCTGTATCCTATACAGCATAGCAGAGTAGTGTCTGTATCCTATACAGCATAGCAGAGTAGTGTCTGTATCCTATACAGCATAGCAGAGTAGTGTCTGTATCCAGGTTAAGCACGAGCCTGTATACTATAATGAAGGTGCGATAGTATATCCTTTAAGTAATATTTACTGCAGTCTACAGGGATACATGCTGCTGTGTATACATGCGATCAATAGATCTAAGACTCTATACTGATTCATACTCTTGAGCATCTTCTCCTTGGTACTCGCCGCACCGCATCACCTAGTAACAGCTCACCTTGCCTGATAATCACAGATGGTCCTTTTGATGAAGACCATATTATGGTTGAAACGTTAATTTTTGGACACCATATATGCATGAATTCCTTTTTTTAAAAATAAAAAAAATATATATAAAAAGAAACCTTTTTCTTGTCTGACTACATTGAGGTAGTGTGGCGGAGTTCTCTCTTTATTATCACCCACCTCCAAGCCAAGCAGGACCCTGATGTGGATCTTTCTAACATCTTTTCCAGGGATGGTTTGCATTCCCGGTCTCCATCATCCACTTCTGAGCCAAGAACCGTGAGTAAGCCTAACCACACTGTGGCTATTGACTGGGGGAGGATGGATAGTGGGAGATTTGTGCAGGCCCAACTCATGGACCCCACATTAGTGCTTGTTCACAATATGGCTGCTCCACTTGGGGGAGGTAATCAGGGGGAGGTGTATAGATGCAAGCCTCGGTTGCTGACCTCACCATTAAAAAGGACAATGCCGTCAAGAGGAGAAGGATGATCGGAAGCCTATCATGTCTGGCTAATATTAAGAAGGGGGAGGAATGTGATGACATGGACTCTCATGGGTTAAAGTTTCTTAACATTCAGCCAGATGTATTGTTCTTATGTGTGCTAACTTATGTTTGCTTAACTATTGTTTCTCCAGACTCTTCCAGTAATCATTGTAATGTAGTTGTGTATTGCTAATGTAATTACCTTAGTAGTCATTGTCTAGTCTGTGCATTCCAGACTACATGTATACCTTCAGTCTTTCTGTAGACATCATTTGGATGAACATTGTCCATGCAGCTTGAGATTCATCCAATGGGAGAAGCGATCTTGTACAACCAATCTATGAGGATGCAGTGTGCCCAGAGGGAGGGCTGTGGCTATAAGAGAGGACTTCTTTAACTCACCAGGTTGATGAAGGTTGATGGATGCTGATGGATCCAGTCTAAGCTCTTAGGAGCTGACTAGAGGATCAGGATACCCTGTGGCTTCAATCTAGGGACTCCGGTTCCGATTGGAGACCATATCCACAGTCTAGGGATTTCGACTCCGGCTGCCAGGATTATATCATGAAACCAGAGACTACTTAAGGAGGAAACCCAGGTTGGGACAAATCGGTCACCTGGTACAGACTTTGCAGACCTCACACAGCTTCCTAAATCCGGCGCTATTCCTTTCTCGGTGGGTGCCCGCCGAAAGCGGGGTGCTGCTGGATTGGAGTAAATCGCCCTGGGACCTCTGAGGCATGGACATTCTAAATCCCTGGTGAGCCAGCGGAAGGGGGAGACTCTGTTGCCTGTTACATTTGTGTGTTTTTCTGGTTACGTGTTATGTGCCGTTAATATTTTGTGGATCCAATAAAGTCTAATTATTGTGGTTCCCTCACCCTGTGTTGTCTGAGTAGTGTTACGCCCACGGTTAAGGAGGCCGGCGTTCAGTTGGGATGAGCCCTGAGCCACGCTGTCTTTCTAAAGGTGGCTGGTTCAGTGGACAAGAGCACCCACTGAGCCCCGTGTCTCCACAGAGCTCTCTGCCCTTTACTGATCCAGCCTCTGGCCCATCCATCTGGCCCATCAAGAGTCACTCTCATTTCATCAGTCCATAAAACCTGTGAAGAATCAGTCTTCAGATATTTCTTGGCCCAGTCTTGAGGTTTTATCTTGTTTCTTGGTCAGAGGTGGTGGTTTTCAGCCTTCCTTACCTTGGCCTGTCCCTGAGTATGGCACACCTTGTGCTTTATGATACTCCAGTAACGTTGCAGCTCTGAAATATGGCCAAACTGGTGACAAATGGCATCTTGGCAGCTTCACGCTTGATTTTCCTCAATTCATGGGCAGTTATTTTGCACCTTTTTTTGCCCAGCGCTTCTTGCGACCCTGTTGGCTATTTGCCATGAAACGCTTGATTGTTCGGTGATCACACTTCAAAAGTTTGGCAATTTCTAGACTGCTGCGTCTTTCTGCAAGACATCGCACAATGTGGACTTTTCAGAGCCCGTCAAATCTCTCTTCTGACCCATTTTGCCAAAGGAAAGGAAGTTGCCTAATAATTAAGCACCCCTTATATAGGGTGTTGTGTCATTACACCGCACCCTCCTCATTACAGAGATGCCATCACCTGATTTACTTCATTGGTAGTTGGCTTTCACTATACAGCGCGGAGTAGGACGACGTATATAACAAGTATCATGTGATCACAAGACTCATCTGCCTAATAATTCTGCACACAGTGTATATGGGAAATGTGAGGCTGCAGAGAATACTGCACAGGAGAGGATTAGATACACAGCTCAGCAGACAGTATCACACAGGAGAGGATTAGATACACAGCTCAGCAGACAGTATCACACAGGAGAGCATTAGATACACAGCTCAGCAGACAGTATCACACAGGAGAGGATTAGATACACAGCTCAGCAGACAGTATCACACAGGAGAGGATTAGATACACAGCTCAGCAGACAGTATCACCCAGGATAGGATTAGATACACAGCTCAGCAGACAGTATCACACAGGAGAGGATTAGCTACACGGCTCAGCAGACAGTATCACACAGGAGAGCATTAGATACACAGCTCAGCAGACAGTATCACACAGGAGAGGATTAGATACACAGCTCAGCAGACAGTATCACCCAGGATAGGATTAGATACACAGCTCAGCAGACAGTATCACCCAGGATAGGATTAGATACACAGCTCAGCAGACAGTATCACACAGGGGAGGATTAGATACACAGCTCAGCATCACACAGGAGAGGATTAGATACACAGCTCAGCAGACAGTATCACACAGGAGAGGATTAGATACACAGCTCAGCAGACAGCATCACACAGGAGAGGATTAGATACACAGCTCAGCAGACAGCATCACACAGGAGAGGATTAGATACACAGCTCAGCAGACAGTATCACACAGGAGAGGATTAGATACATAGCTCAGCAGACAGTATCACACAGGATAGGATTAGATACACAGCTCAGCAGACAGTATCACACAGGGGAGGATTAGATACACAGCTCAGCAGACAGCATCACACAGGATAGGATTAGATACACAGCTCAGCAGACAGTATCACACAGGAGAGGATTAGATACACAGCTCAGCAGACAGTATCACACAGGAGAGGATTAGATACACAGCTCAGCAGACAGTATCACACAGGAGAGCATTAGATACACAGCTCAGCAGACAGTATCACACAGGAGAGCATTAGATACACAGCTCAGCAGACAGTATCACACAGGAGAGGATTAGATACACAGCTCAGCAGACAGTATCACCCAGGATAGGATTAGATACACAGCTCAGCAGACAGTATCACACAGGAGAGGATTAGCTACACGGCTCAGCAGACAGTATCACACAGGAGAGCATTAGATACACAGCTCAGCAGACAGTATCACACAGGAGAGGATTAGATACACAGCTCAGCAGACAGTATCACCCAGGATAGGATTAGATACACAGCTCAGCAGACAGTATCACCCAGGATAGGATTAGATACACAGCTCAGCAGACAGTATCACACAGGGGAGGATTAGATACACAGCTCAGCATCACACAGGAGAGGATTAGATACACAGCTCAGCAGACAGTATCACACAGGAGAGGATTAGATACACAGCTCAGCAGACAGCATCACACAGGAGAGGATTAGATACACAGCTCAGCAGACAGCATCACACAGGAGAGGATTAGATACACAGCTCAGCAGACAGTATCACACAGGAGAGGATTAGATACATAGCTCAGCAGACAGTATCACACAGGATAGGATTAGATACACAGCTCAGCAGACAGTATCACACAGGGGAGGATTAGATACACAGCTCAGCAGACAGCATCACACAGGATAGGATTAGATACACAGCTCAGCAGACAGTATCACACAGGAGAGGATTAGATACACAGCTCAGCAGACAGTATCACACAGGAGAGGATTAGATACATAGCTCAGCAGACAGTATCACACAGGGGAGGATTAGATACACAGCTCAGCAGACAGCATCACACAGGAGAGGATTAGATACACAGCTCAGCAGACAGCATCACACAGGAGAGGATTAGATACACGCCTCAGCAGACAGTATCACACAGGAGAGGATTAGATACACGCCTCAGCAGACAGTATCACACAGGAGAGGATTAGATACACGGCTCAGCAGACAGTATCACACAGGGGAGGATTAGATACGCAGCTCAGCAGACAGCATCACACAGGAGAGGATTAGATACACAGCTCAGCAGACAGCATCACACAGGAGAGGATTAGATACACAGCTCAGCAGACAGTATCACACAGGGGAGGATTAGATACACAGCTCAGCAGACAGTATCACACAGGAGAGGATTAGATACACAGCTCAGCAGACAGTATCACACAGGAGAGGATTAGATACACAGCTCAGCAGACAGTATCACACAGGAGAGGATTAGATACACAGCTCAGCAGACAGCATCACACAGGAGAGGATTAGATACACGGCTCAGCAGACAGTATCACACAGGGGAGGATTAGATACACAGCTCAGCAGACAGCATCACACAGGAGAGGATTAGATACAGCTCAGCAGACAGTATCACACAGGAGAGGATTAGATACACAGCTCAGCAGACAGTATCACACAGGAGAGGATTAGATACATAGCTCAGCAGACAGTATCACACAGGATAGGATTAGATACATAGCTCAGCAGACAGTATCACACAGGGGAGGATTAGATACACAGCTCAGCAGACAGTATCACACAGGAGAGGATTAGATACACGGCTCAGCAGACAGTATCACACAGGAGAGGATTAGATACACGGCTCAGCAGACAGTATCACACAGGAGAGGATTAGATACACAGCTCAGCAGACAGTATCACACAGGAGAGGATTAGATATACGGCTCAGCAGACAGTATCACACAGGATAGGATTAGATACACAGCTCAGCAGACAGTATCACACAGGATAGGATTAGATACATAGCTCAGTAGACAGTATCACACAGGATAGGATTAGATACATAGCTCAGCAGACAGTATCACACAGGATAGGATTAGATACACAGCTCAGCAGACAGTATCACACAGGAGAGGATTAGCTACACGGCTCAGCAGACAGTATCACACAGGATAGGATTAGATACACAGCTCAGCAGACAGCATCACACAGGAGAGGATTAGATACACGGCTCAGCAGACAGTATCACACAGGGGAGGATTAGATACACAGCTCAGCAGACAGCATCACACAGGAGAGGATTAGATACAGCTCAGCAGACAGTATCACACAGGAGAGGATTAGATACACGGCTCAGCAGACAGTATCACACAGGGGAGGATTAGATACACAGCTCAGCAGACAGCATCACACAGGAGAGGATTAGATACAGCTCAGCAGACAGTATCACACAGGATAGGATTAGATACACAGCTCAGCAGACAGTATCACACAGGAGAGGATTAGATACACAGCTCAGCAGACAGTATCACACAGGAGAGGATTAGATACACGGCTCAGCAGGCAGTATCACACAGGGGAGGATTAGATACACAGCTCAGCAGACAGTATCACACAGGAGAGGATTAGATACACGGCTCAGCAGGCAGTATCACACAGGGGAGGATTAGATACACAGCTCAGCAGACAGTATCACACAGGAGATGATTAGATACACGGCTCAGCAGACAGTATCACACAGGAGAGGATTAGCTACACGGCTCAGCAGTGGTTCCCCCTATACTATGAGTATCCCCCCGTCTTCTGTATGTGATCAGTATCCGCGGACGCCCCCACTTCTGCGCCGCTCTCATCACTCATTATTGGGGGGTGTTGATGGCTAATTATCGCCGTCTCCCCCTGTGTGAGGCGGGAGCAGATGTCAGCTGTCAGTCACCGGGGATTCTGGGTAATGGCGGCTCATTAATGCGCAGTCGTCAGGATCCGTCTCATCAGTTCCGTCATCATTAGTGTTATTGATCTATTGATCGGACTCCAGAATAATCCCGGACGGCCGCGCCATATCGCCTCATTACAGGGTCACACGATGCGGCTCCTGTTACCGTATAGGCCTGCTTATTCCATCACAATCATCTACCGGGGCCAGTGACCTCTGCAGTGGTGGGAATAGGCAGCTCCGGACTCCGGGATCAATGACCTGTGACCGGGGAGGAAGGTAGAGCCGTGGACTAAACAATGGAGCATTGTACTCAATGGAGCTGTGCAGTGCTGGGACTATAGAGCTGTGCAGTGCTAGGACTATAGAGCTGTGCAGTGCTAGGACTATAGAGCTGTGCAGTGCTAGGACTATAGAGCTGTGCAGTGCTGGGACTATAGAGCTGTGCAGTGCTGGGACTATAGAGCTGTGCAGTGCTGGGACTATAGAGCTGTGCAGTGCTAGGACTATAGAGCTGTGCAGTGCTAGGACTATAGAGCTGTGCAGTGCTGGGACTATACAGCTGTGCAGTGCTGGGACTATACAGCTGTGCAGTGCTGGGACTATAGAGCTGTGCAGTGCTAGGACTATAGAGCTGTGCAGTGCTGGGACTATACAGCTGTGCAGTGCTAGGACTATAGAGCTGTGCAGTGCTAGGACTATAGAGCTGTGCAGTGCTGGGACTATACAGCTGTGCAGTGCTGGGACTATAGAGCTGTGCAGTGCTGGGACTATAGAGCTGTCCAGTGCTGGGACTATAGAGCTGTCCAGTGCTAGGACTATAGAGCTGTCCAGTGCTGGGACTATAGAGCTGTGCAGTGCTAGGACTATAGAGCTGTGCAGTGCTGGGACTATAGAGCTGTGCAGTGCTGGGACTATAGAGCTGTGCAGTCCTGGACTATAGAGCTGTGCAGTCCTGGGACTATAGAGCTGTGCAGTGCTGGAACTATAGACCTGTGCAGTCCTGGGACTACAGAGCTGTGCAGTCCTGGGACTATAGAGCTGTGCAGTGCTGGGACTATAGAGCTGTGCAGTGCTGGGACTATAGAGCGGTGCAGTCCTGGGACTATAGAGCTGTGCAGTCCTGGACTATAGAGCTGTGCAGTCCTGGACTATAGAGCTGTGCAGTTCTGGGACTATAGAGCTGTGCAGTGCTGGGACTATAGAGCTGTGCAGTCCTGGGACTACAGAGCGGTGCAGTCCTGGGACTATAGAGCTGTGCAGTCCTGGACTATAGAGCTGTGCAGTCCTGGGACTATAGAGCTGTGCAGTGCTGGGACTATAGAGCTGTGCAGTCCTGGGACTATAGAGCTGTGCAGTGCTGGGACTATAGAGCTGTGCAGTGCTGGGACTATAGAGCTGTGCAGTGCTGGGATTATAGAGCTGTGCAGTCCTGGACTATAGAGCTGTGCAGTCCTGGGACTATAGAGCGGTGCAGTGCTGGGACTATAGAGCTGTGCAGTCCTGGGACTATAGAGCTGTGCAGTCCTGGGACTATAGAGCTGTGCAGTCCTGGGACTATAGAGCTGTGCAGTGCTGGGACTATAGAGCTGTGCAGTCCTGGGACTATAGAGCTGTGCAGTCCTGGGACTATAGAGCTGTGCAGTCCGGGACTATAGAGCTGTGCAGTGCTGGGACTATAGAGCTGTGCAGTCCTGGGACTATAGAGCTGTGCAGTGCTGGGACTATAGAGCTGTGCAGTCCTGGACTACAGAGCTGTGCAGTCCTGGGACTATAGAGCTGTGCAGTGCTGGGACTATAGAGCTGTGCAGTGCTGGGACTATAGAGCGGTGCAGTCCTGGGACTATAGAGCTGTGCAGTCCTGGACTATAGAGCTGTGCAGTCCTGGACTATAGAGCTGTGCAGTTCTGGGACTATAGAGCTGTGCAGTGCTGGGACTATAGAGCTGTGCAGTCCTGGGACTACAGAGCGGTGCAGTCCTGGGACTATAGAGCTGTGCAGTCCTGGACTATAGAGCTGTGCAGTCCTGGGACTATAGAGCTGTGCAGTGCTGGGACTATAGAGCTGTGCAGTCCTGGGACTATAGAGCTGTGCAGTGCTGGGACTATAGAGCTGTGCAGTGCTGGGACTATAGAGCTGTGCAGTGCTGGGATTATAGAGCTGTGCAGTCCTGGGACTATAGAGCTGTGCAGTCCTGGGACTATAGAGCTGTGCAGTCCTGGGACTATAGAGCTGTGCAGTGCTGGGACTATAGAGCTGTGCAGTCCTGGGACTATAGAGCTGTGCAGTCCTGGGACTATAGAGCTGTGCAGTCCGGGACTATAGAGCTGTGCAGTGCTGGGACTATAGAGCTGTGCAGTCCTGGGACTATAGAGCTGTGCAGTCCTGGGACTATAGAGCTGTGCAGTGCTGGGACTATAGAGCTGTGCAGTCCTGGACTATAGAGCTATGCAGTCCTGGGACTATAGAGCTGTGCAGTCCTGGACTATAGAGCTGTGCAGTCCTGGACTATAGAGCTGTGCAGTCCTGGGACTATAGAGCTGTGCAGTGCTGGGACTATAGAGCTGTGCAGTCCTGGGACTATAGAGCTGTACAGTCCTGGGACTATAGAGCTGTGCAGTCCTGGACTATAGAGCTGTGCAGTCCTGGGACTATAGAGCTGTGCAGTGCTGGGACTATAGAGCTGTGCAGTCCTAGGACTATAAAGCTGTGCAGTGCTGGGACTATAGAGCTGTGCAGTGCTGGGACTATAGAGCTGTGCAGTGCTGGGACTATAGAGCTGTGCAGTCCTGGACTATAGAGCTGTGCAGTCCTGGGACTATAGAGCTGTGCAGTGCTGGGACTATAGAGCTGTGCAGTGCTGGAACTATAGAGCTGTGCAGTCCTGGACTATAGAGCTGTGCAGTCCTGGGACTATAGAGCTGTGCAGTGCTGGGACTATAGAGCTGTGCAGTCCTGGGACTATAGAGCTGTGCAGTCCTGGGACTATAGAGCTGTGCAGTGCTGGGACTATAGAGCTGTGCAGTCCTGGGACTATAGAGCTGTGCAGTCCTGGGACTATAGAGCTATGCAGTCCTGGACTATAGAGCTGTGCAGTGCTGGGACTATAGAGCTGTGCAGTGCTGGGACTATAGAGCTGTGCAGTGCTGGGACTATAGAGCTGCGCAGTGCTGGGACTATAGAGCTGTGCAGTCCTGGGACTATAGAGCTGTGCAGTGCTGGGACTATAGAGCTGCGCAGTGCTGGGACTATAGAGCTGTGCAGTGCTCGGACTATAGAGCTGTGCAGTCCTGGGACTATACAGCTGTGCAGTCCTGGGACTATAGAGCTGTGCAGTCCTGGACTATAGAGCTGTTCAGTCCTGGGACTATAGAGCTGTGCAGTGCTGGGACTATAGAGCTGTGCAGTCCTGGGACGATAGAGCGGTGCAGTGCTGGGACTATAGAGCTGTGCAGTCCTGGGACTATAGAGCTGTGCAGTCCTGGGACTATAGAGCTGTGCAGTCCTGGGACTATAGAGCTGTGCAGTCCTGGGACTATAGAGCTGTGCATTCCTGGGACTATAGAGCGGTGCAGTCCTGCGACTATAGAGCTGTGCAGTCCGGGAATATAGAGCTGTGCAGTGCTGGGACTATAGAGCTGTGCAGTGCTGGGACTATAGAGCTGTGCAGTGCTGGGACTATAGAGCTGTGCAGTCCTGGGACTATAGAGCTGTGCAGTGCTGGGACTATAGAGCTGTGCAGTCCTGGACTATAGAGCTATGCAGTCCTGGGACTATAGAGCTGTGCAGTCCTGGGACTATAGAGCTGTGCAGTCCTGGACTATAGAGCTGTGCAGTCCTGGACTATAGAGCTGTGCAGTCCTGGGACTATAGAGCTGTGCAGTGCTGGGACTATAGAGCTGTGCAGTGCTGGGACTATAGAGCTGTACAGTCCTGGGACTATAGAGCTGTGCAGTCCTGGACTATAGAGCTGTGCAGTCCTGGGACTATAGAGCTGTGCAGTCCTGGGACTATAGAGCTGTGCAGTGCTGGGACTATAGAGCTGTGCAGTCCTGGGACTATAGAGCTGTGCAGTCCTGGGACTATAGAGCTGTGCAGTGCTGGGACTATAGAGCTGTGCAGTGCTGGGACTATAGAGCTGTGCAGTGCTGGGACTATAGAGCTGTGCAGTCCTGGACTATAGAGCTGTGCAGTCCTGGGACTATAGAGCTGTGCAGTCCTGGACTATAGAGCTGTGCAGTCCTGGGACTATAGAGCTGTGCAGTGCTGGGACTATAGAGCTGTGCAGTGCTGGGACTATAGAGCTGTGCAGTGCTGGGACTATAGAGCTGTGCAGTGCTGGGACTATAGAGCTGTGCAGTCCTGGGGCTATAGAGCTGTGCAGTCCTGGATTATAGAGCTGCGCAGTCCCGGGATTATAGAGCTGCACAGTCCTGGGATTATAGAGCTGTACAGTCCCAAGACTATAGAGCTGCGCAGTCCTGAGACTATAGAGCTGTACAGTCCTGAGACTATAGAGCTGCACAGTCCTGAGACTATAGAGCTGCACAGTCCTGAGACTATAGAGCTGTGCAGTGCTGGGACTATAGAGCTGTGCAGTCCTGGGACTATAGAGCTGTGCAGTGCTGGGACTATAGAGCTGTGCAGTCCTGGACTATAGAGCTATGCAGTCCTGGGACTATAGAACTGTGCAGTCCTGGGACTATAGAGCTGTGCAGTCCTGGACTATAGAGCTGTGCAGTCCTGGACTATAGAGCTGTGCAGTCCTGGGACTATAGAGCTGTGCAGTGCTGGGACTATAGAGCTGTGCAGTCCTGGGACTATAGAGCTGTACAGTCCTGGGACTATAGAGCTGTGCAGTCCTGGACTATAGAGCTGTGCAGTCCTGGGACTATAGAGCTGTGCAGTGCTGGGACTATAGAGCTGTGCAGTCCTGGGACTATAGAGCTGTGCAGTGCTGGGACTATAGAGCTGTGCAGTGCTGGGACTATAGAGCTGTGCAGTCCTGGGACTATAGAGCTGTGCAGTCCTGGACTATAGAGCTGTGCAGTCCTGGGACTATAGAGCTGTGCAGTGCTGGGACTATAGAGCTGTGCAGTCCTGGGACTATAGAGCTGTGCAGTCCTGGACTATAGAGCTGTGCAGTCCTGGGACTATAGAGCTGTGCAGTGCTGGGACTATAGAGCTGTGCAGTCCTGGGACTATAGAGCTGTGCAGTCCTGGGACTATAGAGCTGTGCAGTGCTGGGACTATAGAGCTGTGCAGTGCTGGGACTATAGAGCTGTGCAGTGCTGGGATTATAGAGCTGTGCAGTCCTGGACTATAGAGCTGTGCAGTTCTGGGACTATAGAGCTGTGCAGTGCTGGGACTATAGAGCTGTGCAGTCCTGGGACTATAGAGCTGTGCAGTCCTGGGACTATAGAGCTGTGCAGTCCTGGGACTATAGAGCTGTGCAGTGCTGGGACTATAGAGCTGTGCAGTCCTGGGACTATAGAGCTGTGCAGTCCTGGGACTATAGAGCTGTGCAGTCCGGGACTATAGAGCTGTGCAGTGCTGGGACTATAGAGCTGTGCAGTGCTGGGATTATAGAGCTGTGCAGTCCTGGACTATAGAGCTGTGCAGTCCTGGGGCTATAGAGCTCTGCAGTCCTGGACTATAGAGCTGTGCAGTGCTGGGACTATAGAGCTGTGCAGTCCTGTGACTATAGAGCTGTGCAGTCCTGGACTATAGAGCTGTGCAGTCCTGGGACTATAGAGCTGTGCAGTCCTGGACTATAGAGCTGTGCAGTCCTGGGACTATAGAGCTGTGCAGTGCTGGGACTATAGAGCTGTGCAGTCCTGGGACTATAGAGCTGTACAGTCCTGGGACTATAGAGCTGTGCAGTCCTGGACTATAGAGCTGTGCAGTCCTGGGACTATAGAGCTGTGCAGTGCTGGGACTATAGAGCTGTGCAGTCCTAGGACTATAGAGCTGTGCAGTGCTGGGACTATAGAGCTGTGCAGTGCTGGGACTATAGAGCTGTGCAGTGCTGGGACTATAGAGCTGTGCAGTCCTGGACTATAGAGCTGTGCAGTCCTGGGACTATAGAGCTGTGCAGTGCTGGGACTATAGAGCTGTGCAGTGCTGGAACTATAGAGCTGTGCAGTCCTGGACTATAGAGCTGTGCAGTCCTGGGACTATAGAGCTGTGCAGTGCTGGGACTATAGAGCTGTGCAGTCCTGGGACTATAGAGCTGTGCAGTCCTGGGACTATAGAGCTGTGCAGTGCTGGGACTATAGAGCTGTGCAGTCCTGGGACTATAGAGCTGTGCAGTCCTGGGACTATAGAGCTATGCAGTCCTGGACTATAGAGCTGTGCAGTGCTGGGACTATAGAGCTGTGCAGTGCTGGGACTATAGAGCTGTGCAGTGCTGGGACTATAGAGCTGCGCAGTGCTGGGACTATAGAGCTGTGCAGTCCTGGGACTATAGAGCTGTGCAGTGCTGGGACTATAGAGCTGCGCAGTGCTGGGACTATAGAGCTGTGCAGTGCTCGGACTATAGAGCTGTGCAGTCCTGGGACTATACAGCTGTGCAGTCCTGGGACTATAGAGCTGTGCAGTCCTGGACTATAGAGCTGTTCAGTCCTGGGACTATAGAGCTGTGCAGTGCTGGGACTATAGAGCTGTGCAGTCCTGGGACGATAGAGCGGTGCAGTGCTGGGACTATAGAGCTGTGCAGTCCTGGGACTATAGAGCTGTGCAGTCCTGGGACTATAGAGCTGTGCAGTCCTGGGACTATAGAGCTGTGCAGTCCTGGGACTATAGAGCTGTGCATTCCTGGGACTATAGAGCGGTGCAGTCCTGCGACTATAGAGCTGTGCAGTCCGGGAATATAGAGCTGTGCAGTGCTGGGACTATAGAGCTGTGCAGTGCTGGGACTATAGAGCTGTGCAGTGCTGGGACTATAGAGCTGTGCAGTCCTGGGACTATAGAGCTGTGCAGTGCTGGGACTATAGAGCTGTGCAGTCCTGGACTATAGAGCTATGCAGTCCTGGGACTATAGAGCTGTGCAGTCCTGGGACTATAGAGCTGTGCAGTCCTGGACTATAGAGCTGTGCAGTCCTGGACTATAGAGCTGTGCAGTCCTGGGACTATAGAGCTGTGCAGTGCTGGGACTATAGAGCTGTGCAGTCCTGGGACTATAGAGCTGTACAGTCCTGGGACTATAGAGCTGTGCAGTCCTGGACTATAGAGCTGTGCAGTCCTGGGACTATAGAGCTGTGCAGTCCTGGGACTATAGAGCTGTGCAGTGCTGGGACTATAGAGCTGTGCAGTCCTGGGACTATAGAGCTGTGCAGTGCTGGGACTATAGAGCTGTGCAGTGCTGGGACTATAGAGCTGTGCAGTGCTGGGACTATAGAGCTGTGCAGTCCTGGACTATAGAGCTGTGCAGTCCTGGGACTATAGAGCTGTGCAGTCCTGGACTATAGAGCTGTGCAGTCCTGGGACTATAGAGCTGTGCAGTGCTGGGACTATAGAGCTGTGCAGTGCTGGGACTATAGAGCTGTGCAGTGCTGGGACTATAGAGCTGTGCAGTCCTGGGGCTATAGAGCTGTGCAGTCCTGGATTATAGAGCTGCGCAGTCCCGGGATTATAGAGCTGCACAGTCCTGGGATTATAGAGCTGTACAGTCCCAAGACTATAGAGCTGCGCAGTCCTGAGACTATAGAGCTGTACAGTCCTGAGACTATAGAGCTGCACAGTCCTGAGACTATAGAGCTGCACAGTCCTGAGACTATAGAGCTGTGCAGTGCTGGGACTATAGAGCTGTGCAGTCCTGGGACTATAGAGCTGTGCAGTGCTGGGACTATAGAGCTGTGCAGTCCTGGACTATAGAGCTATGCAGTCCTGGGACTATAGAGCTGTGCAGTCCTGGGACTATAGAGCTGTGCAGTCCTGGACTATAGAGCTGTGCAGTCCTGGACTATAGAGCTGTGCAGTCCTGGGACTATAGAGCTGTGCAGTCCTGGGACTATAGAGCTGTGCAGTGCTGGGACTATAGAGCTGTGCAGTCCTGGGACTATAGAGCTGTACAGTCCTGGGACTATAGAGCTGTGCAGTCCTGGACTATAGAGCTGTGCAGTCCTGGGACTATAGAGCTGTGCAGTGCTGGGACTATAGAGCTGTGCAGTCCTGGGACTATAGAGCTGTGCAGTGCTGGGACTATAGAGCTGTGCAGTGCTGGGACTATAGAGCTGTGCAGTCCTGGGACTATAGAGCTGTGCAGTCCTGGACTATAGAGCTGTGCAGTCCTGGGACTATAGAGCTGTGCAGTGCTGGGACTATAGAGCTGTGCAGTCCTGGGACTATAGAGCTGTGCAGTCCTGGACTATAGAGCTGTGCAGTCCTGGGACTATAGAGCTGTGCAGTGCTGGGACTATAGAGCTGTGCAGTCCTGGGACTATAGAGCTGTGCAGTGCTGGGACTATAGAGCTGTGCAGTGCTGGGACTATAGAGCGGTGCAGTCCTGGGACTATAGAGCTGTGCAGTCCTGGGACTATAGAGCTGTGCAGTCCTGGACTATAGAGCTGTGCAGTTCTGGGACTATAGAGCTGTGCAGTGCTGGGACTATAGAGCTGTGCAGTCCTGGGACTATAGAGCGGTGCAGTCCTGGGACTATAGAGCTGTGCAGTCCTGGACTATAGACCTGTGCAGTCCTGGGACTATAGAGCTTTGCAGTGCTGGGACTATAGAGCTGTGCAGTCCTGGGACAATAGAGCTGTGCAGTGCTGGGACTATAGAGCTGTGCAGTGCTGGGACTATAGAGCTGTGCAGTGCTGGGATTATAGAGCTGTGCAGTCCTGGACTATAGAGCTGTGCAGTCCTGGGGCTATAGAGCTCTGCAGTCCTGGACTATAGAGCTGTGCAGTGCTGGGACTATAGAGCTGTGCAGTCCTGTGACTATAGAGCTGTGCAGTCCTGGACTATAGAGCTGTGCAGTCCTGGGACTATAGAGCTGTGCAGTGCTGGGACTATAGAGCTGTGCAGTCCTGGGACTATAGAGCTGTGCAGTGCTGGGACTATAGAGCTGTGCAGTGCTGGGACTATAGAGCGGTGCAGTCCTGGGACTATAGAGCTGTGCAGTCCTGGACTATAGAGCTGTGCAGTCCTGGACTATAGAGCTGTGCAGTGCTGGGACTATAGAGCTGTGCAGTGCTGGGAATATAGAACTGTACAGTGCTGGGACTATAGAGCTGTGCAGTGCTGGGATTATAGAGCTGTGCAGTCCTGGACTATAGAGCTGTGCAGTCCTGGGACTATAGAGCTGTGCAGTCCTGGACTATAGAGCTGTGCAGTCCTGGGACTATAGAGCTGTGCAGTGCTGGGACTATAGAGCTGTGCAGTCCTGGGACTATAGAGCTGTGCAGTCCTGGACTATAGAGCTGTGCAGTCCTGGGACTATAGAGCTGTGCAGTGCTGGGACTATAGAGCTGTGCAGTCCTGGGACTATAGAGCTGTGCAGTGCTGGGACTATAGAGCTGTGCAGTGCTGGGACTATAGAGCTGTGCAGTGCTGGGATTATAGAGCTGTGCAGTGCTGGGACTATAGAGCTGTGCAGTGCTGGGACTATAGAGCTGTGCAGTGCTGGGACTATAGAGCTGTGCAGTCCTGGGGCTATAGAGCTGTGCAGTCCTGGATTATAGAGCTGCGCAGTCCCGGGATTATAGAGCTGCACAGTCCTGGGATTATAGAGCTGTACAGTCCCAAGACTATAGAGCTGCGCAGTCCTGAGACTATAGAGCTGCACAGTCCTGAGACTATAGAGCTGCACAGTCCTGAGACTATAGAGCTGTGCAGTGCTGGGACTATAGAGCTGTGCAGTCCTGGGACTATAGAGCTGTGCAGTCCTGGGACTATAGAGCTGTGCAGTGCTGGGACTATAGAGCTGTGCAGTCCTGGACTATAGAGCTATGCAGTCCTGGGACTATAGAGCTGTGCAGTCCTGGGACTATAGAGCTGTGCAGTCCTGGACTATAGAGCTGTGCAGTCCTGGACTATAGAGCTGTGCAGTCCTGGGACTATAGAGCTGTGCAGTGCTGGGACTATAGAGCTGTGCAGTCCTGGGACTATAGAGCTGTACAGTCCTGGGACTATAGAGCTGTGCAGTCCTGGACTATAGAGCTGTGCAGTCCTGGGACTATAGAGCTGTGCAGTGCTGGGACTATAGAGCTGTGCAGTCCTGGGACTATAGAGCTGTACAGTCCTGGGACTATAGAGCTGTGCAGTCCTGGACTATAGAGCTGTGCAGTCCTGGGACTATAGAGCTGTGCAGTGCTTGGACTATAGAGCTGTGCAGTCCTGGGACTATAGAACTGTGCAGTCCTGGGACTATAGAGCTGTGCAGTGCTGGGACTATAGAGCTGTGCAGTGCTGGGACTATAGAGCTGTGCAGTCCTGGACTATAGAGCTGTGCAGTCCTGGGACTATAGAGCTGTGCAGTCCTGGACTATAGAGCTGTGCAGTTCTGGGACTATAGAGCTGTGCAGTGCTGGGACTATAGAGCTGTGCAGTCCTGGGACTACAGAGCGGTGCAGTGCTGGGACTATAGAGCTGTGCAGTCCTGGACTATAGAGCTGTGCAGTCCTGGGACTATAGAGCTGTGCAGTGCTGGGACTATAGAGCTGTGCAGTCCTGGGACTATAGAGCTGTGCAGTGCTGGGACTATAGAGCTGTGCAGTGCTGGGACTATAGAGCTGTGCAGTCCTGGGATTATAGAGCTGTGCAGTCCTGGACTATAGAGCTGTGCAGTCCTGGGACTATAGAGCGGTGCAGTCCTGGGACTATAGAGCTGTGCAGTCCTGGGACTATAGAGCGGTGCAGTGCTGGGACTATAGAGCTGTGCAGTCCTGGGACTATAGAGCTGTGCAGTCCTGGGACTATAGAGGTGTGCAGTGCTGGGACTATAGAGCTGTGCAGTGCTGGGACTATAGAGCTGTGCAGTCCTGGACTATAGAGCTATGCAGTCCTGGGACTATAGAGCTGTGCAGTCCTGGGACTATAGAGCTGTGCAGTCCTGGACTATAGAGCTGTGCAGTCCTGGACTATAGAGCTGTGCAGTCCTGGGACTATAGAGCTGTGCAGTGCTGGGACTATAGAGCTGTGCAGTGCTGGGACTATAGAGCTGTGCAGTGCTGGACTATAGAGCTGTGCAGTCCTGGGACTATAGAGCTGTGCAGTGCTGGGACTATAGAGCTGTGCAGTCCTGGGACTATAGAGCTGTGCAGTGCTGGGACTATAGAGCTGTGCAGTCCTGGGACTATAGAGCTGTGCAGTGCTGGGACTATAGAGCTGTGCAGTCCTGGGACTATAGAGCTGTGCAGTCCTGGGACTATAGAGCTGTGCAGTGCTGGGACTATAGAGCTGTGCAGTCCTGGACTATAGAGCTATGCAGTCCTGGGACTATAGAGCTGTGCAGTCCTGGGACTATAGAGCTGTGCAGTCCTGGACTATAGAACTGTGCAGTCCTGGACTATAGAGCTGTGCAGTCCTGGGACTATAGAGCTGTGCAGTGCTGGGACTATAGAGCTGTGCAGTCCTGGGACTATAGAGCTGTACAGTCCTGGGACTATAGAGCTGTGCAGTCCTGGACTATAGAGCTGTGCAGTCCTGGGACTATAGAGCTGTGTAGTGCTTGGACTATAGAGCTGTGCAGTCCTGGGACTATAGAACTGTGCAGTCCTGGGACTATAGAGCTGTGCAGTGCTGGGACTATAGAGCTGTGCAGTCCTGGACTATAGAGCTGTGCAGTCCTGGGACTATAGAGCTGTGCAGTCCTGGACTATAGAGCTGTGCAGTTCTGGGACTATAGAGCTGTGCAGTGCTGGGACTATAGAGCTGTGCAGTCCTGGGACTACAGAGCGGTGCAGTGCTGGGACTATAGAGCTGTGCAGTCCTGGACTATAGAGCTGTGCAGTCCTGGGACTATAGAGCTGTGCAGTGCTGGGACTATAGAGCTGTGCAGTCCTGGGACTATAGAGCTGTGCAGTCCTGGGACTATAGAGCTGTGCAGTGCTGGGACTATAGAGCTGTGCAGTGCTGGGACTATAGAGCTGTGCAGTCCTGGGATTATAGAGCTGTGCAGTCCTGGACTATAGAGCTGTGCAGTCCTGGGACTATAGAGCGGTGCAGTGCTGGGACTATAGAGCTGTGCAGTCCTGGGACTATAGAGCTGTGCAGTGCTGGGACTATAGAGCTGTGCAGTGCTGGGACTATAGAGCTGTGCAGTCCTGGGACTATAGAGCTGTGCAGTCCTGGGACTATAGAGCGGTGCAGTCCTGGGACTATAGAGCTGTGCAGTCCGGGACTATAGAGCTGTGCAGTGCTGGGACTATAGAGCTGTGCAGTGCTGGGACTATAGAGCTGTGCAGTCCTGGGACTATAGAGCTGTGCAGTCCTGGGACTATAGAGCTGTGCAGTGCTGGGACTATAGAGCTGTGCAGTCCTGGACTATAGAGCTATGCAGTCCTGGGACTATAGAGCTGTGCAGTCCTGGGACTATAGAGCTGTGCAGTCCTGGACTATAGAGCTGTGCAGTCCTGGACTATAGAGCTGTGCAGTCCTGGGACTATAGAGCTGTGCAGTGCTGGGACTATAGAGCTGTGCAGTGCTGGGACTATAGAGCTGTGCAGTGCTGGACTATAGAGCTGTGCAGTCCTGGGACTATAGAGCTGTGCAGTGCTGGGACTATAGAGCTGTGCAGTCCTGGGACTATAGAGCTGTGCAGTGCTGGGACTATAGAGCTGTGCAGTCCTGGGACTATAGAGCTGTGCAGTGCTGGGACTATAGAGCTGTGCAGTCCTGGGACTATAGAGCTGTGCAGTCCTGGGACTATAGAGCTGTGCAGTCCTGGGACTATAGAGCTGTGCAGTGCTGGGACTATAGAGCTGTGCAGTGCTGGGACTATAGAGCTGTGCAGTGCTAGGACTTTAGAGCTGTGCAGTGCTAGGACTATAGAGCTGTGCAGTGCTGGGACTATAGAGCTGCGCAGTGCTGGGACTATAGAGCTGCGCAGTGCTGGGACTATAGAGCTGTGCAGTCCTGGGACTATAGAGCTGTGCAGTGCTAGGACTATAGAGCTGTGCAGTTATGGGACTATAGAGCTGTGCAGTCCTGGAACTATAGAGCTGTGCAGTCCTGGACTATAGAGCTGTGCAGTCCTGGGACTATAGAGCTGTGCAGTGCTGGGACTATAGAGCTTTGCAGTCCTGGGACGATAGAGCGGTGCAGTGCTGGGACTATAGAGCTGTGCAGTCCTGGGACTATAGAGCTGTGCAGTCCTGGGACTATAGAGCTGCGCAGTCCTGGGACTATAGAGCTGTGCAGTCCTGGGACTATAGAGCTGTGCAGTCCTGGACTATAGAGTTGCACAGTCCTGGGACTATAGAGCTGTGCAGTCCTGGGACTATAGAGCTGTGCAGTGCTGGGACTATAGAGCTGTGCAGTCCTGGGACTATAGAGCTGTGCAGTGCTGGGACTATAGAGCTGTGCAGTCCTGGGACTATAGAGCTGTGCAGTGCTAGGACTATAGAGCTGTGCAGTGCTGGGACTATAGAGCTGTGCAGTGCTGGGACTATAGAGCTGCGCAGTGCTGGGACTATAGAGCTGTGCAGTGCTGGGACTATAGAGCTGTGCAGTGCTGGGACTATAGAGCTGCGCAGTGCTGGGACTATAGAGCTGCGCAGTGCTGGGACTATAGAGCTGTGCAGTCCTGGGACTATAGAGCTGTGCAGTCCTGGGACTATAGAGCTGTGCAGTCCTGGGACTAGAGAGCTGTGCAGTCCTGGACTATAGAGCTGTGCAGTCCTGGGACTATAGAGCTGTGCAGTGCTGGGACTATAGAGCTGTGCAGTGCTGGGACTATAGAGCTGTGCAGTCCTGGGACTATAGAGCTGTGCAGTCCTGGGACTATAGAGCTGTGCAGTCCTGGGACTATAGAGCTGTGCAGTCCTGGGACTATAGAGCTGTGCAGTCCTGGACTATAGAGCTGTGCAGTGCTGGGACTATAGAGCTGTGCAGTCCTGGGACGATAGAGCGGTGCAGTGCTGGGACTATAGAGCTGTGCAGTCCTGGGACTATAGAGCTGTGCAGTCCTGGGACTATAGAGCTGCGCAGTCCTGGGACTATAGAGCTGTGCAGTCCTGGGACTATAGAGCTGTGCAGTCCTGGGACTATAGAGCTGTGCAGTCCTGGACTATAGAGTTGCACAGTCCTGGGACTATAGAGCTGTGCAGTCCTGGGACTATAGAGCTGTGCAGTCCTGGGACTATAGAGCTGTGCAGTCCTGGGACTATAGAGCTGTGCAGTGCTAGGACTATAGAGCTGTGCAGTGCTGGGACTATAGAGCTGCGCAGTGCTGGGACTATAGAGCTGCGCAGTGCTGGGACTATAGAGCTGCGCAGTGCTGGGACTATAGAGCTGTGCAGTCCTGGGACTATAGAGCTGTGCAGTGCTAGGACTATAGAGCTGTGCAGTCCTGGGACTATAGAGCTGTGCAGTCCTGGGACTAGAGAGCTGTGCAGTCCTGGACTATAGAGCTGTGCAGTCCTGGGACTATAGAGCTGTGCAGTGCTGGGACTATAGAGCTGTGCAGTCCTGGGACGATAGAGCGGTGCAGTGCTGGGACTATAGAGCTGTGCAGTCCTGGGACTATAGAGCTGCGCAGTCCTGGGACTATAGAGCTGTGCAGTCCTGGGACTATAGAGCTGTGCAGTGCTGGGACTATAGAGCTGTGCAGTGCTGGGACTATAGAGCTGTGCAGTGCTGGGACTATAGAGCTGTGCAGTCCTGGGACTATAGAGCTGTGCAGTGCTAGGACTATAGAGCTGTGCAGTGCTGGGACTATAGAGCTGTGCAGTGCTGGGACTATAGAGCTGCGCAGTGCTGGGACTATAGAGCTGCGCAGTGCTGGGACTATAGAGCTGTGCAGTCCTGGGACTATAGAGCTGTGCAGTGCTAGGACTATAGAGCTGTGCAGTCCTGGGACTATAGAGCTGTGCAGTCCTGGGACTAGAGAGCTGTGCAGTCCTGGACTATAGAGCTGTGCAGTCCTGGGACTATAGAGCTGTGCAGTGCTGGGACTATAGAGCTGTGCAGTCCTGGGACGATAGAGCGGTGCAGTGCTGGGACTATAGAGCTGTGCAGTCCTGGGACTATAGAGCTGCGCAGTCCTGGGACTATAGAGCTGCGCAGTCCTGGGACTATAGAGCTGTGCAGTCCTGGGACTATAGAGCTGTGCAGTCCTGGGACTATAGAGCTGTGCAGTCCTGGGACTATAGAGCTGTGCAGTCCTGGGACTATAGAGCTGTGCAGTGCTGGGACTATAGAGCTGTGCAGTCCTGGGACTATAGAGCTGTGCAGTCCTGGGACTATAGAGCGGTGCAGTCCTGGGACTATAGAGCTGTGCAGTCCGGGACTATAGAGCTGTGCAGTGCTGGGACTATAGAGCTGTGCAGTGCTGGGACTATAGAGCTGTGAAGTCCTGGACTATAGAGCTGTGCAGTCCTGGGACTATAGAGCTGTGCAGTGCTGGGACTATAGAGCTGTGCAGTCCTGGACTATAGAGCTATGCAGTCCTGGGACTATAGAGCTGTGCAGTCCTGGGACTATAGAGCTGTGCAGTCCTGGACTATAGAGCTGTGCAGTCCTGGGAATATAGAGCTGTGCAGCGCTAAGACTATAGAGCTGTGCAGTCCTGGGACTATAGAGCTGTACAGTCCTGGGACTATAGAGCTGTGCAGTCCTGGACTATAGAGCTGTGCAGTCCTGGGACTATAGAGCTGTGCAGTCCTGGGACTATAGAGCTGTGCAGTGCTGGGACTATAGAGCTGTGCAGTGCTGGGACTATAGAGCTGTGCAGTGCTGGGACTATAGAGCTGTGCAGTCCTGGACTATAGAGCTGTGCAGTCCTGGGACTATAGAGCTGTGCAGTCCTGGACTATAGAGCTGTGCAGTGCTGGGACTATAGAGCTGTGCAGTCCTGGGACTATAAAGCTGTGCAGTCCTGGACTATAGAGCTGTGCAGTTCTGGGACTATAGAGCTGTGCAGTGCTGGGACTATAGAGCTGTGCAGTCCTGGGACTACAGAGCGGTGCAGTCCTGGGACTATAGAGCTGTGCAGTCCTGGACTATAGAGCTGTGCAGTCCTGGGACTATAGAGCTGTGCAGTGCTGGGACTATAGAGCTGTGCAGTCGTGGGACTATAGAGCTGTGCAGTGCTGGGACTATAGAGCTGTGCAGTGCTGGGACTATAGAGCTGTGCAGTGCTGGGATTATAGAGCTGTGCAGTCCTGGACTATAGAGCTGTGCAGTCCTGGGACTATAGAGCTGTGCAGTCCTGGGACTATAGAGCTGTGCAGTCCTGGGACTATAGAGCTGTGCAGTCCTGGGACTATAGAGCTGTGCAGTGCTGGGACTATAGAGCTGTGCAGTGCTGGGACTATAGAGCTGTGCAGTCCTGGGACTATAGAGCTGTGCAGTCCTGGGACTATAGAGCGGTGCAGTCCTGGGACTATAGAGCTGTGCTGTCCGGGACTATAGAGCTGTGCAGTGCTGGGACTATAGAGCTGTGCAGTGCTGGGACTATAGAGCTGTGCAGTCCTGGGACTATAGAGCTGTGCAGTCCTGGGACTATAGAGCTGTGCAGTGCTGGGACTATAGAGCTGTGCAGTCCTGGACTATAGAGCTATGCAGTCCTGGGACTATAGAGCTGTGCAGTCCTGGGACTATAGAGCTGTGCAGTCCTGGACTATAGAGCTGTGCAGTCCTGGACTATAGAGCTGTGCAGTCCTGGGACTATAGAGCTGTGCAGTGCTGGGACTATAGAGCTGTGCAGTCCTGGGACTATAGAGCTGTACAGTCCTGGGACTATAGAGCTGTGCAGTCCTGGAATATAGAGCTGTGCAGTCCTGGGACTATAGAGCTGTGCAGTCCTGGGACTATAGAGCTGTGCAGTGCTGGGACTATAGAGCTGTGCAGTCCTGGACTATAGAGCTGTGCAGTCCTGGGACTATAGAGATGTGCAGTGCTGGGACTATAGAGCTGTGCAGTCCTGGGACTATAGAGCTGTGCAGTGCTGGGACTATAGAGCTGTGCAGTGCTGGGACTATAGAGCTGTGCAGTGCTGGGACTATAGAGCTGTGCAGTCCTGGACTATAGAGCTGTGCAGTCCTGGGACTATAGAGCTGTGCAGTCCTGGACTATAGAGCTGTGCAGTCCTGGGACTATAGAGCTGTGCAGTGCTGGGACTATAGAGCTGTGCAGTGCTGGGACTATAGAGCTGTGCAGTCCTGGACTATAGAGCTGTGCAGTCCTGGGACTATAGAGCTGTGCAGTGCTGGGACTATAGAGCTGTGCAGTGCTGGGACTATAGAGCTGTGCAGTGCTGGGATTATAGAGCTGTGCAGTCCTGGACTATAGAGCTGTGCAGTCCTGGGACTATGGAGCTCTGCAGTCCTGGACTATAGAGCTGTGCAGTGCTGGGACTATAGAGCTGTGCAGTCCTGGGACTATAGAGCTGTGCAGTCCTGGACTATAGAGCTGTGCAGTCCTGGGACTATAGAGCTGTGCAGTCCTGGACTATAGAGCTGTGCAGTCCTGGGACTATAGAGCTGTGCAGTGCTGGGATTATAGAGCTGTGCAGTCCTGGACTATAGAGCTGTGCAGTCCTGGGACTATAGAGCTGTGCAGTCCTGGACTATAGAGCTGTGCAGTCCTGGGACTATAGAGCTGTGCAGTGCTGGGACTATAGAGCTGTGCAGTCCTGGAACTATAGAGCTGTGCAGTCTTGGACTATAGAGCTGTGCAGTCCTGGGACTATAGAGCTGTGCAGTGCTGGGACTATAGAGCTGTGCAGTGCTGGGACTATAGAGCTGTGCAGTCCTGGGACTATAGAGCTGTGCAGTGCTGGGACTATAGAGCTGTGCAGTGCTGGGACTATAGAGCTGTGCAGTGCTGGGACTATAGAGCTGTGCAGTGCTGGGATTATAGAGCTGTGCAGTGCTGGGACTATAGAGCTGTGCAGTGCTGGGACTATAGAGCTGTGCAGTCCTGGGACTATAGAGCGGTGCAGTCCTGGGACTATAGAGCTTTGCAGTCCTGTACTATAGAGCTGTTCAGTCCTGGGACTATAGAGCTGTGCAGTGCTGGGACTATAGAGCTGTGCAGTCCTGGGACTATAGAGCTGTGCAGTCCTGGGACTATAGAGCTGTGCAGTGCTGGGACTATAGAGCTGTGCAGTCCTGGACTATAGACCTATGCAGTCCTGGGACTATAGAGCTGTGCAGTCCTTGGACTATAGAGCTGTGCAGTCCTGGACTATAGAGCTGTGCAGTCCTGGACTATAGAGCTGTGCAGTCCTGGGACTATAGAGCTGTGCAGTGCTGGGACTATAGAGCTGTGCAGTCCTGGGACTATAGAGCTGTACAGTCCTGGGACTATAGAGCTGTGCAGTCCTGGACTATAGAGCTGTGCAGTCCTGGGACTATAGAGCTGTGCAGTGCTGGGACTATAGAGCTGTGCAGTCCTGGGACTATAGAGCTGTGCAGTGCTGGGACTATAGAGCTGTGCAGTGCTGGGACTATAGAGCTGTGCAGTGCTGGGACTATAGAGCTGTGCAGTCCTGGACTATAGAGCTGTGCAGTCCTGGGACTATAGAGCTGTGCAGTCCTGGACTATAGAGCTGTGCAGTCCTGGGACTATAGAGCTGTGCAGTGCTGGGACTATAGAGCTGTGCAGTCCTGGGACTATAGAGCTGTGCAGTCCTGGACTATAGAGCTGTGCAGTCCTGGGACTATAGAGCTGTGCAGTGCTGGGACTATAGAGCTGTGCAGTCCTGGGACTATAGAGCTGTGCAGTGCTGGGACTATAGAGCTGTGCAGTGCTGGGACTATAGAGCGGTGCAGTCCTGGGACTATAGAGCTGTGCAGTCCTGGACTATAGAGCTGTGCAGTCCTGGACTATAGAGCTGTGCAGTTCTGGGACTATAGAGCTGTGCAGTGCTGGGACTATAGAGCTGTGTAGTCCTGGGACTATAGAGCGGTGCAGTCCTGGGACTATAGAGCTGTGCAGTCCTGGACTATAGAGCTGTGCAGTCCTGGGACTATAGAGCTGTGCAGTGCTGGGACTATAGAGCTGTGCAGTGCTGGGACTATAGAGCTGTGCAGTGCTGGGACTATAGAGCTGTGCAGTGCTGGGATTATAGAGCTGTGCTGTCCTGGACTATAGAGCTATGCAGTCCTGGGACTATAGAGCTGTGCAGTCCTGGGACTATAGAGCTGTGCAGTGCTGGGACTATAGAGCTGTGCAGTCCTGGGACTATAGAGCTGTGCAGTCCTGGACTATAGAGCTGTTCAGTCCTGGGACTATAGAGCTGTGCAGTGCTGGGACTATAGAGCTGTGCAGTCCTGGGACTATAGAGCTGTGCAGTGCTGGGACTATAGAGCTGTGCAGTGCTGGGACTATAGAGCTGTGCAGTGCTGGGACTATAGAGATGTGCAGTGCTGGGATTATAGAGCTGTGCAGTGCTGGGACTATAGAGCTGTGCAGTGCTGGGACTATAGAGCTGTGCAGTGCTGGGACTATAGAGCTGTGCAGTCCTGGGACTATAGAGCTGTGCAGTGCTGGGACTATAGAGCTGTGCAGTGCTGGGACTATAGAGCTGTGCAGTGCTTGGACTATAGAGCTGTGCAGTGCTGGGATTATAGAGCTGTGCAGTCCTGGACTATAGAGCTGTGCAGTCCTGGGACTATAGAGCTGTGCAGTCCTGGACTATAGAGCTGTGCAGTCCTGGGACTATAGAGCTCTGCAGTCCTGGACTATAGAGCTGTGCAGTGCTGGGACTATAGAGCTGTGCAGTCCTGGGACTATAGAGCTGTGCAGTCCTGGGACTATAGAGCTGTGCAGTCCTGGACTATAGAGCTGTGCATTTCTGGGACTATAGAGCTGTGCAGTGCTGGGACTATAGAGCTGTGCAGTCCTGGGACTATAGAGCGGTGCAGTCCTGGGACTATAGAGCTGTGCAGTCCTGGACTATAGAGCTGTGCAGTCCTGGGACTATAGAGCTGTGCAGTGCTGGGACTATAGAGCTGTGCAGTGCTGGGACTATAGAGCTGTGCAGTGCTGGGACTATAGAGCTGTGCAGTGCTGGGATTATAGAGCTGTGCAGTCCTGGACTATAGAGCTGTGCAGTCCTGGGACTATAGAGCTGTGCAGTCCTGGGACTATAGAGCTGTGCAGTGCTGGGACTATAGAGCTGTGCAGTCCTGGGACTATAGAGCTGTGCAGTCCTGGACTATAGAGCTGTGCAGTCCTGGGACTATAGAGCTGTGCAGTGCTGGGACTATAGAGCTGTGCAGTCCTGGGACTATAGAGCTGTGCAGTGCTGGGACTATAGAGCTGTGCAGTGCTGGGACTATAGAGCTGTGCAGTGCTGGGATTATAGAGCTGTGCAGTGCTGGGACTATAGAGCTGTGCAGTGCTGGGACTATAGAGCTGTGCAGTGCTGGGACTATAGAGCTGTGCAGTCCTGGGACTATAGAGCTGTGCAGTGCTGGGACTATAGAGCTGTGCAGTGCTGGGACTATAGAGCTGTGCAGTGCTGGGATTATAGAGCTGTGCAGTCCTGGACTATAGAGCTGTGCAGTCCTGGGACTATAGAGCTGTGCAGTCCTGGACTATAGAGCTGTGCAGTCCTGGGACTATAGAGCTCTGCAGTCCTGGACTATAGAGCTGTGCAGTGCTGGGACTATAGAGCTGTGCAGTCCTGGGACTATAGAGCTGTGCAGTCCTGGACTATAGAGCTGTGCAGTCCTGGGACTATAGAGCTGTGCAGTGCTGGGACTATAGAGCTGTGCAGTCCTGGGACTATAGAGCTGTGCAGCGCTGGGACTATAGAGCTGTGCAGTGCTTGGACTATAGAGCTGTGCAGTGCTGGGACTATAGAGCTGTGCAGTGCTGGGATTATAGAGCTGTGCAGTGCTGGGACTATAGAGCTGTGCAGTGCTGGGACTATAGAGCTGCGCAGTGCTGGGACTATAGAGCTGCGCAGTCCTGGGACTATAGAGCTATGCAGTCCTGGGACTATAGAGCTGTGCAGTCCTGGTACTATAGAGCTATGCAGTCCTGGGACTATAGAGCTGTGCAGTCCTAGTACTATAGAGCTGTGCAGTCCTGGGACTATAAAGCTGTGCAGTCCTAGTACTATAGAGCTGTGCAGTCCTGGGACTATAGAGCTATGCAGTCCTGGGATTATAGAGCTGTGCATTCCTGGTACTATAGAGCTGTGCAGTCCTGGGACTATAGAGCTGTGCAGTCCTGGGACTATAGAGCTGTGCAGTGCTGGGACTATAGAGCTGTGCAGTCCTAGTACTATAGAGCTATGCAGTCCTGGGACTATAGAGCTGTGCAGTCCTAGTACTATAGAGCTGTGCAGTTCTGGGACTATAGAGCTGTACAGTCCTGGGACTATAGAGCTGTGCAGTCCTGGACTATAGAGCTGTGCAGTCCTGGTACTATAGAGCTGTGCAGTCCTGGGACTATAGAGCTGTGCAGTCCTGGGACTATAGAGCTGTGCAGTGCTGGGACTATAGAGCTGTGCAGTCCTAGTACTATAGAGCTATGCAGTCCTGGGACTATAGAGCTGTGCAGTCCTAGTACTATAGAGCTGTGCAGTCCTGGGACTATAGAGCTATGCAGTCCTGGGATTATAGAGCTGTGCAGTCCTGGTACTATAGAGCTATGCAGTCCTGGGACTATAGAGCTGTGCAGTCCTAGTACTATAGAGCTACACAGTCCTGGGACTATAGAGCTGTGCAGTCCTGGACTATAGAGCTGTGCAGTCCTGGGACTATAGAGCTGTGCAGTCCTGGGATTATAGAGCTGCGTAGTCCCGGGATTATAGAGCTGCACAGTCCTGGGATTATAGAGCTGTGCAGTCCTGGGACTATAGAGCTGTGCAGTCCTGGGATTATAGAGCTGCGCAGTCCCGGGATTATAGAGCTGCACAGTCCTGGGATTATAGAGCTGTGCAGTCCTGGGACTATAGAGCTGTGCACTGCTGGGATTATAGAGCTGTGGAGTCCTGGGATTATAGAGCTGCGCAGTCCTGGGATTATAGAGCTGCACAGTCCCGGGATTATAGAGCTGCACAGTCCCGGGATTATAGAGCTGCACAGTCCCGGGATTATAGAGCTGCACAGTCTAATCTCACATACGAGTATATAGCTGTATACTCCTGCACAGACATATAACAGACCTATGAGAACCATCTGCAATATCTTCTGAAGCTGGAGAGAAGACACAGACCCATTTCCTTCCATGTTTCCTTCTAGATTTTTATCAACTGAAAATGAAAAACAAAGTTTGGATCAATCTTAATTTCGGGCACTGGAGAAGTGATGAGATCCGCAGGATCCGGGGACGAGGGTCGGATAATCCTGTGATGGACGACTCCCATCTACCTCATAAAATACACATTGATTCAAAACGCGTTTCTACAAGAAAAGAAATGTCAGCGCTTTGATTTTGTGTTTGCCATTTATGTTTTAAAGTCAATGAACTTTTAAGGTCCAAGAAACAACGAGAAATGAAATAGACGACGACCTTTCCTTTACCAGGTAATGAAACACCACGGAGGGGGAGGGGCGGCAGCTGAAAGCCCCCGGACCAGGCCTGGAGCCGGTGCTGAGCACAGACGGCCTGGAACCCATCCACCGACACATTGTGACGCAGAAACTACTACAACAGCCTGCAGTGTGCGTGCGCAGGGGGACGCATTGGAGGACTGTACACTGAGCAGTGTGCGGACGCAGAGGGCCACATGGGAAGACCGTATACTGCACAGGGTGTGGGTGCAGGGGGCTACATAGGAGGACCGTATTGTTATGATCCGGAACCATGGAAGACCACCATAAATCATTGGTAAAAGGTGACAAGAGCATTGACAACTAATCTGGCCGCCATCCCCTTACTAACCAACTAACTAACTTACTAACCCAGCCGGAGAACTAGCTATCCTACAGGAAGGAAAGATGAATAACTCTCTGCCTCAGAAAATAGACAAGAATAGCAAGCCCCCCACATTCAAAGACTGCGGTGATATAGGAAAACACAATACACAGATAGATGACAGGATTAGCAAAAGGTGAGGCCCCCGCTGACTAAAATAGGAAAGGACAGGAAAGGGGCTGATGGTGGCCAGAGAAAAACCCTGCAAAATTCCAAATTCCTGATAGTACAAAAAGGCCCTCAGATCACACGATCTGCACTCCGTCCTATACCAGGCGCTCTTGTCATACCAATGAACAGAAAACAAGAATCATTACAAAGTCAAAAAGCCACAAACACATGGACTTATAGGAGCTATACTCCAAACATAACTGCAGGGAGTTTCCCAGCTAAGCAACTGAGAGGGAAGATCCCTGCATGCCAATAAACTAAAAACAACCACAGCAAATGACAAACTCAGATAAGAGTAAAAGAACCAAACAACAAATAAAGAGCAAAGCACTTATCTGGAGTAGATGTGGTGTGGCGCAGAATGAAGCAGGCTGGTGAACAAATAACAACTGACATCCGACAAAGCCTGCTATCAGACCAGGGTTTAAATAAGCAGAGAGTTAGCAATGGAAATGCCCATTGCTCAACACACCTGGTCTCTGTCCAAACCATTCCTGGCCACAAGAGAGAGCCTCCCAGCAGCCAAAGCATAACTGACATTCACAACACCGTATACTGCACAGTGAGCGGGTGCTGGGGACTACAAAGGAGGACTGTATACTGCACAGTGTTAAGACCATGGGTGGGGGTGGGGGCTGTCTTGTCACTGTGTCGCCCACCTGCAGCGGTCGTCTCAGAGACTTCACTACACCTTCGGGGATGCCACCGGGTCTCCACTTGATTATTTCTGGCAACAGGTATGGCGGATTTATATATATATATATATATATATATATATATCGGAGTCATGACGCCACTCACGGTTTGCGGTCAGAGTATGGGTGACCACCACTGCAGGTTTAACGAGCGTCTGGGGCTGATGGAGTCTGCAGTCGGGTGGTGTGGTCTCCCGTGTGTGAGGCTGGCCCCAAGGGCTTGGGTGTGTAGAATAACTCAGTCTCAGTCCGGAAAGTCTTTCAACTTGTTTACTCACTTTTGGATGTTTTGTTGTGAGAAACCCGGGCGATGCTGAGATTCAACCAAGTGGAACCAGGTATCCTTTAGGCCAGCCTAAGGGTAACCGTTAACTCGCCTTCCTAGCACTTTTTGTTTCCGACAACCCCTGACTTAAAGTACCGTGGGATTCATCCAGGGAAGTCGCTACTGCCTTTTCTCCCCTTTCTGGCCCGTTTGCCGGCAGCGTGGACCAAGTGAGATGGCTCCATGCTCGATCCCTCTTATGGGCCCGCTCGTTGCTGCTGAGGTTCGGACTCTGTATGGTTGGTGAGGAACCTCTAGTCCCTCCACCTGCAGGTTTAGCAGACCACTAAATGGATGTCCACTCTAGGGACCTGTTCCCCGTGCGTGCCTAGTCACCAGGAGTCCCCGTACTCGACCAGCTGACTCCTTCAGCGCCTTTCTGACTGACTTGCTGGCAAGTGATCTCCCCCGCTAACTGCTACTTCACGTGCAGGGTCTGACTCTTCTGTGCGCGCAACTGCATCTCCTGGCAACCACGCTCACTATCAGACTGGCCTTCCTCCACTCCTGACAGCAGCTGCAACCTTAGTGTCCAGGCCCTCCACTTCACCCCTTGCTGAAATGTGGAGGCAAGCCCCATCTTGGGTTTGCCCAAGGGTCCTCTCTCAAGGTGTGGGAGACCTGGTTGCTATGTGTCTGTGCGTACACACCCTATTCCAGCCTTCAGGATTACCTGGAAGTACTTCCCCGGCATGGGTGCAATACTCAGTGGTGCCTGACCAGGTCAGGGGCGCCACATCACAGGGTCCATCATTGGTTTTGTTTTTTCCCAGGAAGTTGTCGCCAACAGAGTGCAACTGTGACATAGGTAACGGGGAATTAGTTGTCATCAAGTTGGCATTTGAGGAATGGTGACACCTCCTGGAGGGAACCATGCGCCAGGTTACTGTTAAGATGGACCACTTGAGACCACTAAGCACCTCTCCCCAAGACAAGCTCTGGTCCTTGTTGTTTAATAGGTTTAACTTTCTTGTTCTAAAAACCCCAAGGCGGATGCTCTTTGCAGGTGTTTTCCTATCGGGGAACCTCAGGAGGAACCGGTGCCCATTCTACAGAAGTTGTCTCAGTACTGAGGTGGAGTCTGAGATTGCTGAAGCCCAGGATGAGGCACCAGCAGGAGTTCCAGCAAACAAGTCATTCGTTCCCCTGAACTTTTGCCTTAAGGTTTTGGGGGAGCACCATGAGTCGGTTCTTGCTGGTCTCCCTGGAGTGAAAGGTACATTATTTCTTCTACTGCGTCGTTTTTGGTGGCCTAAGATCCATAGGGATGTGGTCTCCTATATGTCCGCATGTATCATCTGTGCGTGGTCCAAACCTTTGCACTCCCGTCCGTCAGGGTGTTTGCTACCTTTAGGTATACCTAGCAAATCCTGGACAGATATATCCATGGATATTCCCCCTCTGCTGGCAACACGGTTATTTTACTAGTGGTGGTGGTGGATAGGTTCTCAAAAATTACCCAAATTGTTGCCCTACCATCTCTACCTAATGCCAAGACATTAGCCCAGGTTTTTATTGGTGAAGTTGTCAGACTCCATGGAGTTCCGTCCGACATCGTATCTGATAATACGCAGTTCATTGCAAATTTTCGGAAAGCATTCTTCAATCGATCGGTGGTCAAGTTGCTGCACTCTTCGGCTTTCCACCCACAGTCCAATGGTCAGACGGAGCGCATGAATCAAAACCTAGAACAGTATTTACACTGTTTTGTATCCAATAATCAGGAGAAGTGGTCGGCGTTACTTCCTCTGGCAGAACTTACGATTAATAACCACCGTCATGAGTCCTTTGGGGTGTCACCTTTTATGGTGAACATCCTCAGTTTTGGACATTACGTAGGAGTCACTCTTGTGGGTTACCGGAGGAGGATCAGGCAGGGTCCGTTTTGTCCTCTACATGGAGTCATGTCCTATGGCACTTACGTAACATGACAACTAGATATAAGTGTGTGGCTGACTGTGGACGTGTGACAGGTCCGGACCTGTGTGTGAGTGATTGGATATGGTTATCCACCAAAAAACATTAAACTGAAGGTACCGTCTCTTAAGTTGGGTCCTCGTTTCATTGGTCTGTTCAAAATCTCTGCCATTATCTAGGTTAGCTTTGCCAGCGGTGTACCAGATCCACAATGTGTTCCATAAATCTCTTTTAAAGAGATTTGTGGGTCCAGGAACCCCGCCGCCCGCCTCTATTTCTCCTGTTCTGGTTGATGGCATACTAGAGTTTGAGGTGTCTAGAATTTTTGATTCTCTCATGGTGCGTCGTCCCTTCAATATCTGGTGCACGGACGAGGCTATGGTCCTGAGGAGAGTACTTGAGGACCAGCTTCTGATGTCCATGCAGATCAACTGGTCAGGGCCTTTCATCGCAAACGTCATGAGAGACCTACCTCAGTTGCACCTGAGGGTCCAGAGACCCCTTGTAGGGGGACTGTTCTGGTCCACACTAGTAGGGTGTCGCATCGTCGTCGAACTCTGTTCATATTGCAGAGTCTGGTAGGCAACCTGAGGTCTCTTAGTTGTTCAGCCGGGCGTTGGCTGAGTCTTTTCCACTGCTTTCCAGTCCTGCAGAAGTTAATTCCTGTGGAGTGGTGTGCAGCTATTGGAGACTCAGGCTGCTAATTCCTATTCAGTTGTCTCCTCCCTATTTAAGGCAGCGGAGTCAGTCTGTTTGCTGCCGATCATAGCTTCAGCTTATGCTCCTGCGATTCCGGCCTTTGTGGCTAACCTATTTGTGGAGACCTGTAGTTTTCGGTTTGTGTGGTGTGGAAGTTTCCCTGCATTTACTTCCTTCCTTATTTTATTCCCTCCCGTACTCATATTGTCTCTACTTTGTGTGCAGTGTGGGCGAGTTTTCTTTTTTCCCCTGCCCGTGTTGTTTGTGGGGCTTGTTACAGTGTGTCCTGCCCGCCCCAAGGGTGGGGGAAAGGAGGAGTAAGAGCAGGAGTCAAGGTCACACTGGGGGCTCAGGCCGGTCTACCATCAAGCTTACCTGTCACGGGGTATAAAATGACAGAACAGCGGCTCCTAGGCTGGTCCTCAGAGTCGAGTCCCTTATTTCAGAGGTAGGCTATATGGTAGCCAGGTCTGAGCCCCCTCCGTGACCCTGAATCCTGTCCAAGCCCTCATCTTACGTCCCCTCTCCTAGACCCTTGGGGCGGGCTGGAAACACAGTAATAAAACCCTACAGAAATGACACGGACAGGGGAGAACAAAAACTCACACACACTGCACTCAGACACAAAGGAGAGACTATACGAGTACAGGGGTATAAAGAAAAAGAAAGAAGTAAATGCACAACAGAGGAACGTTCACACCACAAAATAGCAACTACAGATAACCATAAACAGGATCACCACTAAGACCGAAATCGCCGAAGCTATAATACTGGAAGAAACCAGCACCTTAACCCCTTGACGACCGCGGGCCGTAAAATTACGTCCTAGCGGTCATAACCTTACTGCCCGCGGTCTGCGCCCGGCATTTTCACAGCTGAGATGTGTGCCTGCTAGGCACGAGCAGAATCGTTATCTGCTCGTGCCGTTTAACCCCTTAAATGGCGCTGTCAATATGTGACAGCGCCATTATAAGCGTGATCGCGGTAAACTTTTACTTACGTCCCGATACCGGAAGTCACGTGACGCGATCACGTGACTTCCGATAGTTGTAATGGTAGCACAGGGTCATGTGATGACTCCTGTACTACACATGAATTGCTTTCACTTTCGCTGTGCCCGCAGCACAGTGAAAAAGAAAGTGAGTGTATCAGCTGTTTACAGCTGTATAGCTGTGATCAGCAGATAGGGCAGAGCGATCGGATTGCTGATCGCAATAGCCCCCTAGGGGGACTAGTAAAATTAAAAAAAAAGTTAAAAAAAAGTTTTAAAAATTTAAAAAAAAAAACAAAAAAACCTAAAAGTTCAAATCACCCCCCATTCGCCCCATTGAAAATTAAAGGGTTAAAAAAATAAAAAATATACACACATTTGGTATCGCCGCGTTCAGAAACGCCCGATCCATCAAAATATAAAATCAATTAATCTGATCAGTATACAGCGTAGCGGCAAAAAAATTCCAAACGCCAAAACGACGTTTTTTTGTCGCCACAACTTTTGCGCAAAATGCTATAAGAGGCGATCAAAACGTAGCATCTGCGCAAAAATGGTCAGCTCGAGACGCAAAAAATAAGCCATCACTGAGCCATAGATCCCGAAAAATGCGAACGCTACGGGTCACAGAATATGGCGTAAAACGTGCGCCACTTTTTTCGGACAAACTTCCGATTTTTTTTAAACCCCTTATATAAAAGTAAACCTATACATGTTTGGTGTCTACGAACTCGCACTGACCTGAGGCATCACATAGATACATCAGTTTTACCATATAGTGAACACAGTGAATAAAATATCTCAAACCATAGTGCTATCACACTTTTTTTGCAATTTTTCTGCATTTGGAATTTTTTTGCCGTTTTCCAGTACACTATATGGTAAAACTGATGGTTTCATTTAAATGTACAGCTCGTTCCGCAAAAAATGAGCCCTCACATGACCGTATTGACTGAAAATTAAAAAAGTTACGTCTCAGAAAAAGAATGGCGGAAAAAAAAAACGGGAAGCGAAAAATCGGCCGGTCATGAAGGGGTTAAATAGGAAGGAGACAGCTGCACCTGGCAATTAGAAACTTGAGCTCCTAGTTTCTGCTCAGCTGTCTGCAGGGATTAACTCTTGCCGGGCTTAAGAGCAGTGAACCTGAATCAGCCAACGCCCGGCTCAGGCTGAACTACTCTGAAGCATCAGGTTACGTCTCAGACTCTGCAATGTCACCAAGTGTGTGCAGACCCAAGCATCGCATGACACTACCTCTAAGATAAGGGAGAGCACAGGGACCCAAGTATTAGGGCCCGCAAGGGACCGCACAGAAAGACTGTATACTGCACACATGCACACAATGTGCGAGCAAAGGGGGCCCCACGGGAGGGCCGTATACTGCACACAGTGTACGACAGGAGGGGGTAGTTATATTCCTGTACATAGAAGCAGCATTATAGTAGTTATATTCCTTGTACATAGAGGGCAGTATTATAGTAGTTATATTCTTGTATATAGAGGGCAATATTATAGTAGTTATATTCTTGTATATAGGGGGCAGTATTATAGTAGTTATATTCTTGTATATAGGGGGCAGTATTATAGTAGTTATATTCTTGTACATAGGGGGCAGTATTATAGTAGTAATATTCTTGTACATAGGGGCAGTATTATAGTAGTTATATTCTTGTACATAGGGGCAGTATTATAGTAGTTATATTCTTGTACATAGAGAGCAGTATTATAGTAGTTATATTCTTGTACATAGAGGGCAGTATTATAGTAGTTATATTCCTTGTACATAGAGGGCAGTATTATAGTAGTTATATTCTTGTATATAGAGGGCAGTATTATAGTAGATATATTCTTGTATATAGGGGCAGTATTATAGTAGATATATTCTTGTATATAGGGGCAGTATTATAGTAGATATATTCTTGTATATAGGGGCAGTATTATAGTAGTTATATTCTTGTATATAGGGGCAGTATTATAGTAGTTATATTCTTGTACATAGGGGCAGTATTATAGTAGTTATATTCTTGTACATAGGGGGCAGTATTATAGTAGTTATATTCTTGTACATAGGGGCAGTATTATAGTAGTTATATTCTTGTACATAGAGGGCAGTATTATAGTAGTTATATTCCTTGTACATAGAGGGCAGTATTATAGTAGTTATATTCTTGTATATAGAGGGCAGTATTATAGTAGTTATATTCTTGTACATAGGGGGCAGTATTATAGTAGTTATATTCTTGTACATAGGAGCAGTATTATAGTAGTTATATTCTTGTATATAGAGGGCAGTATTCTAGTAGTTATATTCTTGTACATAGGAGCAGTATTATAGTAGTTATATTTCTTGTACATAGGGAGCAGTATTATAGTAGTTATATTCTTGTATATAGAAGGCAGTATTATAGTAGTTATATTCTTGTACATAGGAGCAGTATTATAGTAGTTATATTCTTGTACATAGGGGCAGTATTATAGTAGTTATATTCTTGTATATAGAGGGCAGTATTATAGTAGTTATATTCTTGTATATAGGGGCAGTATTATAGTAGTTATATTCTTGTACATAGGGGCAGTATTATAGTAGTTATATTCTTGTATATAGAGGGCAGTATTATAGTAGTTATATTCTTGTACATAGGGGCAGTATTATAGTAGTTATATTCTTGTACATAGGGAGCAGTATTATAGTAGTTATATTCCTTGTACATAGGGAGCAGTATTATAGTAGTTATATTCTTGTACATAGGAGCAGTATTATAGTAGTTATATTCTTGTATATAGGGGGCAGTACTATAGTAGTTATATTCTTGTATATAGGGGCAGTATTATAGTAGTTATATTCTTGTACATAGGGGGCAGTATTATAGTAGTTATATTCCTTGTACATAGGGAGCAATATTATAGTAGTTATATTCTTGTACATAGGGAGCAATATTATAGTAGTTATATTCCTTGTACATAGGGGGCAGTATTATAGTAGTTATATTCTTGTACATAGGGGGCAGTATTATAGTAGTTATATTCCTTGTACATAGGGAGCAGTATTATAGTAGTTATATTCTTGTACATAGGGAGCAATATTATAGTAGTTATATTCCTTGTACATAGGGGGCAGTATTATAGTAGTTATATTCTTGTACATAGGAGCAGTATTATAGTAGTTATATTCTTGTACATAGGAGCAGTATTATAGTAGTTATATTCTTGTATATAGGGGCAGTATTATAGTAGTTATATTCTTGTACATAGGGGGCAGTATTATAGTAGTAATATTCTTGTACATAGGGGCAGTATTATAGTAGTTATATTCTTGTACATAGGGGCAGTATTATAGTAGTTATATTCTTGTACATAGAGAGCAGTATTATAGTAGTTATATTCTTGTACATAGAGGGCAGTATTATAGTAGTTATATTCCTTGTACATAGAGGGCAGTATTATAGTAGTTATATTCTTGTATATAGAGGGCAGTATTATAGTAGTTATATTCTTGTACATAGGGGGCAGTATTATAGTAGTTATATTCTTGTACATAGGGGCAGTATTATAGTAGTTATATTCTTGTACATAGAGGGCAGTATTATAGTAGTTATATTCCTTGTACATAGAGGGCAGTATTATAGTAGTTATATTCTTGTATATAGAGGGCAGTATTATAGTAGTTATATTCTTGTACATAGGGGGCAGTATTATAGTAGTTATATTCTTGTACATAGGAGCAGTATTATAGTAGTTATATTCTTGTATATAGAGGGCAGTATTCTAGTAGTTATATTCTTGTACATAGGAGCAGTATTATAGTAGTTATATTTCTTGTACATAGGGAGCAGTATTATAGTAGTTATATTCTTGTACATAGGAGCAGTATTATAGTAGTTATATTCTTGTACATAGGGGCAGTATTATAGTAGTTATATTCTTGTATATAGAGGGCAGTATTATAGTAGTTATATTCTTGTATATAGGGGCAGTATTATAGTAGTTATATTCTTGTACATAGGGGCAGTATTATAGTAGTTATATTCTTGTATATAGAGGGCAGTATTATAGTAGTTATATTCTTGTACATAGGGGCAGTATTATAGTAGTTATATTCTTGTACATAGGGAGCAGTATTATAGTAGTTATATTCCTTGTACATAGGGAGCAGTATTATAGTAGTTATATTCTTGTACATAGGGAGCAATATTATAGTAGTTATATTCCTTGTACATAGGGGGCAGTATTATAGTAGTTATTTTCTTGTACATAGGAGCAGTATTATAGTAGTTATATTCTTGTACATAGGAGCAGTATTATAGTAGTTATATTCTTGTATATAGAGGGCAGTATTATAGTAGTTATATTCTTGTATATAGAGGGCAGTATTATAGTAGTTATATTCTTGTATATAGGGGGCAGTATTATAGTAGTTATATTCTTGTATATAGGGGCAGTATTATAGTAGTTATATTCTTGTATATAGGGGCAGTATTATAGTAGTTATATTCTTGTATATAGGGGCAGTATTATAGTAGTTATATTCTTGTACATAGGGGCAGTATTATAGTAGTTATATTCTTGTATATAGGGGGCAGTATTATTGTAGTTATATTCTTGTACATAGGGGCAGTATTATAGTAGTTATATTCTTGTACCTAGGGGCAGTATTATAGTAGTTATATTCTTGTACATAGGGGCAGTATTATAGTAGATATATTCTTGTATATAGGGACAGTATTATAGTAGTTATAGTCTTGTATATAGGGGGCAGTATTATATTAGTTATATTCTTGTATATAGGGGCAGTATTATAGTAGTTATATTCTTATATATAGGGACAGTATTATAGTAGGTATAGTCTTGTATATAGGGGGCAGTATTATATTAGTTATATTCTTGTATATAGGGGCAGTATTATAGTAGTTATATTCTTGTATATAGGGGCTTTATTATAGTAGTTATATTCTTGTACATAGGGAGCAGTATTATAGTAGTTATATTCTTGTATATAGGGAGCAGTATTATAGTAGTTATATTCTTGTACATTGGGGCAGTATTATAGTAGTTATATTCTTGTACATAGGAGCTTTATTATAGTAGTTATATTCTTGTACATAGGGGGCAGTATTATAGTTATTTTCTTGTACATAGGGGGCAGTATTATAGTAGTTATATTCTTGTATATAGGGGCAGTATTATAGTAGTTATAGTCTTGTACATAGGGGCAGTATTATAGTAGTTATATTCTTGTACATAGGGGGCAGTATTATAGTAGTTATATTCCTGTATATAAGGGCAGTATTATAGTAGTTATAGTCTTGTATATAAGGAGCAATATTATAGTAGTTATATTCTTGTATATAAGGAGCAATATTATAGTAGTTATATTCTTGTATATAGGGGCAGTATTATAGTAGTTATAGTCTTGTACATAGGGGCAGTATTATAGTAGTTATATTCTTGTACATAGGGGGCAGTATTATAGTAGTTATATTCTTGCATATAGGGGCAGTATTATAGTAGTTATAGTCTTGTACATAGGGGCAGTATTATAGTAGTTATATTCTTGCATATAGGGGCAGTATTATAGTAGTTATAGTCTTGTACATAGGGGCAGTATTATAGTAGTTATATTCTTGTACATAGGGGGCAGTATTATAGTAGTTATATTCTTGTACATAGGGGGCAGTATTATAGTAGTTATATTCTTGTACATAGGGGCAGTATTATAGTAGTTATATTCTTGTACATAGGGGCAGTATTATAGTAGTTATATTCTTGTACATAGGGGGCAGTATTATAGTAGTTATATTCTTGTACATAGGGGCAGTATTATAGTAGTTATATTCTTGTACATAGAGGGCAGTATTATAGTAGTTATATTCCTTGTACATAGAGGGCAGTATTATAGTAGTTATATTCTTGTATATAGAGGGCAGTATTATAGTAGTTATATTCTTGTACATAGGGGGCAGTATTATAGTAGTTATATTCTTGTACATAGGAGCAGTATTATAGTAGTTATATTCTTGTATATAGAGGGCAGTATTCTAGTAGTTATATTCTTGTACATAGGAGCAGTATTATAGTAGTTATATTTCTTGTACATAGGGAGCAGTATTATAGTAGTTATATTCTTGTATATAGAAGGCAGTATTATAGTAGTTATATTCTTGTACATAGGAGCAGTATTATAGTAGTTATATTCTTGTACATAGGGGCAGTATTATAGTAGTTATATTCTTGTATATAGAGGGCAGTATTATAGTAGTTATATTCTTGTATATAGGGGCAGTATTATAGTAGTTATATTCTTGTACATAGGGGCAGTATTATAGTAGTTATATTCTTGTATATAGGGGGCAGTATTATAGTAGTTATATTCTTGTATATAGGGGCAGTATTATAGTAGTTATAGTCTTGTACATAGGGGCAGTATTATAGTAGTTATATTCTTGTACATAGGGGGCAGTATTATAGTAGTTATATTCTTGTACATAGGGGGCAGTATTATAGTTATTTTCTTGTACATAGGGGGCAGTATTATAGTAGTTATATTCTTGTATATAGGGGCAGTATTATAGTAGTTATAGTCTTGTACATAGGGGCAGTATTATAGTAGTTATATTCTTGTACATAGGGGGCAGTATTATAGTAGTTATATTCTTTTACATAGGGGCAGTATTATTGTAGTTATATTCTTTTACATAGGGGCAGTATTATAGTTGTTATAGTCTTGTACATAGGAGCAGTATTATAGTAGTTATACTCTTGTACATAGGGGCAGTATTATAGTTGTTATATTCTTGTACATAGGAGCAGTATTATAGTAGTTCTATTCTTTTGCATAGGAGTAGTATTATAGTAGTTATATTCTTGTACATAGAGAGCAGTATTATAGTAATTATATTCTTGTACATAGGGGCAGTATTATAGGAGTTATATTCTTTTACATAGGGGCAGTATTATAGTAGTTATATTATTGTACATAGAGAGCAGTATTATAGTAATTATATTCTTGTACATAGGGGCAGTATTATAGTAGTTATATTCTTTTACATAGGGGCAGTATTATAGTTGTTATATTCTTGTACATAGGAGCAGTATTATAGTAGTTATATTCTTGTACATAGGGGCAGTATTATTGTAGTTATATTCTTGTACATAGGGGCAATATTATAGTTGCTATATTCTTGTACATAGGGGCAGTATTATAGTAGTTATATTCTTGTACATAGGAGCAGTATTATAGTAGTTATATTCTTGTACATAGGGGCAGTATTATAGTAGTTATACTCTTGTACATAGGGGCAGTATTATAGTTGTTATACTCTTGTACATAGGTGCAGTATTATAGTTGTTATACTCTTGTACATAGGGGCAGTATTATAGTTGTTATATTCTTGTATATAGGGGCAGTATTATAGTAGTTATATTCTTGTACATAGGAGTAGTATTATAGTAGTTATATTCTTGTACATAGAGAGCAGTATTATATTAGTTATATTCCTGTATATAGGGGCAGTATTATAGTAGTTATATTCTTGTACATAGGGGCAGTATTATAGTAGTTATATTCTTGTATATAGGGGGCAGTATTATAGTAGTTATATTCTTGTACATAGGGGGCAGTATTATAGTAGTTATATTCTTGTATATAGGGGGCAGTATTATAGTAGTTATATTCTTGTACATAGGGGGCAGTATTATAGTAGTTATATTCTTGTATATAGGGGGCAGTATTATATTAGGTATATTCTTGTACATAGGGGGCAGTATTATAGTAGTTATATTCTTGTACATAGGACAGTATTATAGTAGTTATATTCTTGTACATAGGGGCAGTATTATAGTAGTTATATTCTTGTACATAGGGGCAGTATTATAGTAGTTATATTCTTGTACATAGGGGCAGTATTATAGTAGTTATATGCTTGTACATAGGGGCAGTATTATAGTAGTTATATTCTTGTACATAGGGGCAGTATTATAGTAGTTATATTCTTGTACATAGAGAGCAGTATTATAGTAGTTATATTCTGGTATTTAGGGGCAGTATTATATTAGCCTTGTATATTATTATAGCAGCTTTTTTTCTTGCACATGGGGGTGGTATTTTGTAGGTCACATCGCCCTCTCTTTCCAGCTGGGTATATTTTTGTGCTTTTTCCTCTGGTTTTTGCTTTTCTGGATATATTTTGTGCTTTTTCTCCTGGTTTCCCCTTTCCTGGATATATTTTGTGCTTTTTCCTCTGGTTTCCCCTTTTCTGGATATATTTTGTCCTTTTTCCTCTGGTTTCCCCTTTTTTGGATATATTTTGTGCTTTTTCCTCTGGTTTCTCCTTTTCTGGGTGTATTTTGTGCTTTTTCCTCTGGTTTTTCCTTTTCTGGGTATATTTTGTGCTTTTTCCCCTGGTTTCCCCTTTTCTGGGTATATTTTGTCCTTTTTCCTCTGGTTTCTCCTTTTCTGGGTATATTTTGTCCTTTTTTGCCTGGTTTTTGCTTTTCTGGATATATTTTGTGCTTTTTCCCCTGGTTTCCCCTTTTTTGGGTATATTTTGTGCTTTTTCCTCTGGTTTTTGCTTTTCTGGATATATTTTGTGCTTTTTCCCCTGGTTTCCCCTTTTCTGGGTATATTTTGTCCTTTTTCCTCTGGTTTTTGCTTTTCTGGATATATTTTGTGCTTTTTCCCCTGGTTTCCCCTTTTCTGGGTATATTTTGTCCTTTTTTTCTCTGGTTTCTCCTGTTCTGGGTATATTTTGTCCTTTTTCGTCTGGTTTTTGCTTTTCTGGATATATTTTGTGCTTTTTCCCCTGGTTTCCCCTTTTCTGGGTATATTTTGTGCTTTTTCCTCTGGTTTTTGCTTTTCTGGATATATTTTGTGCTTTTTCCCCTGGTTTCCCCTTTTCTGGGTATATTTTGTCCTTTTTCCTCTGGTTTTTGCATTTCTGGATATATTTTGTGCTTTTTCCCCTGGTTTCCCCTTTTCTGGGTATATTTTGTCCTTTTTTCTCTGGTTTCTCCTGTTCTGGGTATATTTTGTCCTTTTTCGTCTGGTTTTTGCTTTTCTGGATATATTTTGTGCTTTTTCCCCTGGTTTCCCCTTTTCTGGGTATATTTTGTTCTTTTTTCTCTGGTTTCTCCTTTTCTGGGTATATTTTGTCCTTTTTCGTCTGGTTTCCCCTTTTTTGGATATATTTTGTCCTTTTTCCTCTGGTTTCCCCTTTTTTGGATATATTTTGTGCTTTTTCCTCTGGTTTTTGCTTTTCTGGGTGTATTTTCTGCTTTTTCCTCTGGTTTCCCCTTTTCTGGATGTATTTTGTCCTTTTTCCTCTGGTTTCCCCTTTTTTGGATATATTTTGTGCTTTTTCCCCTGGTTTCCCCTTTTCTGGGTATATTTTGTCCTTTTTCCTCTGGTTTCTCCTTTTCTGGGTATATTTTGTCCTTTTTTGTCTGGTTTTTGCTTTTCTGGATATATTTTGTGCTTTTTTTTCCCTGGTTTCCCCTTTTCTGGGTATATTTTGTGCTTTTTCCTATGTTTTTTGCTTTTCTGGGTATATTTAGTCCTTTTTCTTAGGGTTTCCCCTTTTCTTGGTATATTTTGTCCTTTTTCCTCTGGTTTTTCCTTTTCTGGATATATTTTGTGCTTTTTCCCCTGGTTTCCCCTTTTCTGGGTATATTTTGTCCTTTTTTTCTCTGGTTTCTCCTTTTCTAGGTTTATTTTGTCCTTTTTCGTCTGGTTTTTGCTTTTCTGGATATATTTTGTGCTTTTTCCCCTGGTTTCCCCTTTTCTGGGTATATTTTGTCCTTTTTTCTCTGGTTTCTCCTGTTCTGGGTATATTTTATCCTTTTTCGTCTGGTTTTTGCTTTTCTGGATATATTTTGTGCTTTTTCCCCTGGTTTCCCCTTTTCTGGGTATATTTTGTCCTTTTTTCTCTGGTTTCTCCTGTTCTGGGTATATTTTATCCTTTTTCGTCTGGTTTTTGCTTTTCTGGATATATTTTGTGCTTTTTCCCCTGGTTTCCC